>NC_086002.1:26870314-27170314 GCF_030014385.1 Trichomycterus rosablanca
ATTCCTGTAGAAGCTTCATCATCATTCGTACGTTTACTGAGTTTAATTTAAATTGTACATTAAACTTTTACAGCTGTTACTTCAGGCGACACTGTCCACAGTAGAGTGAGCTTTACATCAGTGTCAGCTTGGAGGCTCCAGACATTTTTCTGTAACACTGATATTAAACTATTTTTAAATTAATCTAAAATACAAATCAAAAATCTTTTTAGCTTTTATTTCCCCCTTTATGTTCCGTAAATAAATAAATTTACGGAATTTTCTGTAATAATGTGTTTACATATTCTTGTAATATTTAAGACTGTTTCCTATAATATGGTAAAATCAGTTTTAAAAAGGCACAAACAAATAAAATAATGAAATAAAATACCACAGCATGAAATTTAAGTAATCAACTACAACAGACTCCTAACAAGACCATTAGATTTAAGATAAAGATCAAACTGCAATAAAAATCTCTCTTTAATCTAAGTTATGAATATTCTTATTATTGCATAAATTATTTTAATGTAATTTTACTGTAATTAATTACATTAAAAACAAAACTCAGGAGCGTTACTCACCTGAACCAGGAGGAAACGTTGCCCAAATAAATAAAACTATAAATAAATCAAACACACTCTGTAAGTGATAATTCATCTCATTTATTATTTTATTGCTTCACACACTTGGTTTAAAATCCTTGTTCTTTAACTGGATCCTGGACTTTTCTCTTTAATAACGGAATACCGTTATTGAATACCGGCTGTGTCCTAAGCCCACTATTCTTTACCCTGTTCACACATGGTAGCGTCATGAGACATCAGAGCTCATTATGAAACCTGACATGCAGCCCCGGTTCTGGACTGCGTTGCTTAGGGGGCAGTAAGAGAAGTGCCGGACCTGCTTGTGTTACTTTACTTTCACCCTACGCACGGTGTTACTAGGACTAAAAGTGAACACTACTTACAGTAATAACCGAACCCCTTTTAATTCCCACGGTAGCAGCAGTTTCCGTCTGTTTCATACACATCGCCCCATCTCAGTCTAATCTGCAGCGTTTCTCTCCCATTGATAAAAATGCGGAACACCTAGTTTAGTTTCCAAATAAGGAACGATTACGTGTGACGCAGGCACGTAAGTGCGTTACAAAATGCATTACAGCGCCTGTGGTACGAAAAAAAGAGCTTTAACATGATCGCCCCAAAAGGTGCGGTACTGTACGGAACACAGCTCGACGCTGATTGGACGACGATATTCCGAGGCAAGACTGACTCCAGAACAGTCACAGATAGTTTAACACTGGTTGAATGTAATAGAAACATTTTTCCCTTTCTCCCTTTGGTGGTGCGTCGCCCGATCGCCCTAATGAACGAGTATTTATCCCATAGATAACGTCGTATACATACATACATATAAACATATAAATGTGTGTAAGTCATGTTTATTGTGTGTCTGCTGTACATGAATGTATATTGTGTGGAGCTCTGTGTGGCAGCCTGACAGTATTTCATTCAGTTTCAACCCTTTAATTGAAACTTTCTCCTCTAAACTGTTTATGTTTAATGCACACAATAATGCAGGTACAACAACAACGATAATAATTATAACAACAATAATTATTATTATATCAACAATATGAACTATTGTTTAGTTTAGTTATAATTAGAATAATACATGTACATACCCCAGCAGCAGAAGAATGAAGAGAGCAGGTAATAAAATATTTGGTCCTAACCGCATCATGTTTGTTCATCTGTTCACAAACACCGAGTGCCAGAGTGACGCAGTGAGAAGGTTATTAACATGTTGGCTGTAAGTGACTCCACCCCATATTTTTTTCTGACCAGGTAAATGCTCAGTGTTCACACTGTCACAATGACAGACATTCAAATAGCTGCAGTCCTAAGAGAGACTCGACCTTCAGCTCAAACAGAGAGGAAAAATTCAATCACTTACTTTCAGCTAATCTCACCTGATCAGGGTTGTGGTGGATCCAGAGTGTTCTGTGTTAGAAACATTTGGTGGATGCTAATGATACACATGGTTATGTAGAATGTTACTGTTATGTTTACTTCTATAATTTATGAATATTACGTTACGTTCATTCAGCATGTTTGTATGCTAATAATAAATAACATGAATCCTCCTCAGCGTGTTTATACACTAATAATATATAACATGAATCCTCCTCAGTGTGGTTATACACTAATAATAAATAACATGAATCCTCCTCAGCGTGTTTATACACTAATAATATATAACATGAATCCTCCTCAGCGTGGTTATACACTAATAATCAATAACATGAATCCTCCTCAGCGTGGTTATACACTAATAATAAATAACATGAATCCTCCTCAGTGTGGTTATACACTAATAATAAATAACATGAATCCTCCTCAGCGAGGTTATACACTAATAATAAATAACATGAATCCTCCTCAACGTGGTTATACACTAATAATAAATAACATGAATCCTCCTCAGCGTGTTTATACACTAATAATATATAACATTAATCCTCCTCAGTGTGGTTATACACTAATAATAAATAACATGAATCCTCCTCAGCGTGTTTATACACTAATAATAAATAACATGAATCCTCCTCAGCGTGTTTATACACTAATAATATATAACATTAATCCTCCTCAGTGTGGTTATACACTAATAATAAATAACATGAATCCTCCTCAGCGTGTTTATACACTAATAATAAATAACATGAATCCTCCTCAGCGTGTTTATACACTAATAATAAATAACATGAATCCTCCTCAGCGTGTTTATACACTAATAATAAATAACATGAGTCCTCCTGTTAGAAATTCAGCAAAATTCAGGAGCCAGGAGACCGCCGGTCTTCAGGAGTAGAGTCGTTTATTAACACATACAGATAGATGTATGGGCACAGCTTGGAAGACCGACAAAAAATCTAACTAGACATAGTTTTGGGGAGCCTAATTGGGGAATTAGGGAGAGGAGGAGGAGGTTAAGGGGGACGGAAATGACAATGAAGAGGGGGAACAAAGGTTGGGCTAGTGTAATAAAAGGGTGTTGGTTTTATAGTGCACAATGGAGGGGGTCAGGATACAGGATAACAAAAGATGTGAGGAGACACGATTAGGTGTGTAGGAGACAGGGAGTGTCTGTCTCCTAAACCCATTGTCATGAATATTGTACACCAGCACAACACAACTGTGCCTTGTCACGCAAGGCCTTGTGTTCTTTGCTAGCCAAAAGATCAAGAAATGCCCTCATATCTGTGTCATGTGTTTCCTTATTCTCACTACTCAATATAACATTATCAACACCAAGGTTCCAAACACAAGAATCTGCAGAAATGGACAAAGAGCAGATAAGCTCCCTCAGAAAATCCATGCCAAAAATATTTTCAACTTTTCCTACCCAAAATTGCCATGAAATGCTTTTAGGCCCTAGATTAACAGATATGGGTGAAGATAAAGTTAAGGGAATACCAACATTACCCTTTCCCTCAGCTGTGATGTGTTTGTCTGTTAAAGGTAATCCTAAGGATATGCAAACGGTTTCAGACAAAGTAGTGACTTGAGCCCCTGTGTCTACAAGAAATGAAAAATTCTGTTCTCTGATTTGAGCATCAACGCGTTTCTCAGATACTTCACTGATAGCACACAAAAGGACTGAAGCAGCTGGGCAAATTGGTCGAGTTTCCTTGATTTCACCTTCCCTATTATGTACCTTTGGTGATACATTAGTCACAGGTCGCATTTGAATGTGTCTTGAAAAAGATACTTGATCACTAGCATGGTCAGAATCCTTATCAGATAAAAAGAATTCCGATCCATCAGAGTGGTCAGTCTCATTACTCAAGGCATCCTCTGTGTAGCATGGCTGACCTGGCAGGGGGGTTACAGGTGGGGGACGGCACTGCTGTTTTGGTTTAGCTATGCAATTAGCATGTTGCTGCTCAAGATCTATTAGTGAATGCCGAAGGTTCACACATGTTCTCTGGGGATTTATAGCAGCTGTTTCATGCTTTTTACATTTACTGGTTAGTTCAACAACCTTTGCCTCAGCTTCTTTTAACCTTTCATCCATTGATTTCAACTTGTATTCCCAATATTGCTTATAAACAAACAGACATTCCTTCACTGATTAATGCTTAAGGCTGAAGCCTAAAGCTGTTTTACACAGCAGGAGTCCATATTTTATTATCAGTGAAACCCTTGGATGAAAAGTACTGATGTCTCTTTTGTTCATTAATGTGGTTCTTTACTACATCATTAATTAACTTTTCAAACTCTAAATCAGTCCACTCAGGCATTTCAGTCCCTCCCTTAACTAAGGTGCTGGATTTATAGTTAGGAGGCTTCCAGAAGTCTTTACCAATATCCTGGGCAATTTTACTTTTACTAAACATGGTGAGGAAGCAGAAAAAACCAACAAAACAAAACAAAACTTTCCCTACTGACCGGGATTGCAGCAAAACAAAGGCATTACAGCAGTAACCAAGATTTCACTCTTTTTAAGGAAGGTGATAGTTACAAGCACCAGTAACCAACCGAATTCTTAAACAGCTGTAAAACAGATTACACTAACAGTAACCAACAGCAAACACAGATTACGACAAAGGTAACCAACAAATTCTTAAACAGCTGTAAAACAGATTACACTAACAGTAACCAACAGCAAACACAGATTACGACAAAGGTAACCAACAAATTCTTAAACAGCTGTAAAACAGATTACACTAACAGTAACCAACAGCAAACACAGATTACGACAAAGGTAACCAACAAATTCTTAAACAGCTGTAAAACAGATTACACTAACAGTAACCAACAGCAAACACAGATTACGACAAAGGTAACCAACGAATTCTTAAACAGCTGTGGACGGATTACACTGACAGTAACCAACAGAAGTGGACGGATTACACCGACAGTAACCAACAACAAATATACAGATTACTACAAAAGTAACCAACGAATTCTTAAACAGCTGTAAAACAGTTTACACTAACAGTAACCAACAGCAAACACAGATTACTTTCAGATGCAATAACAATCAAACTTCCTTTCTTTCAGAGAAAATATCTGTTACAATCAGTAATAATGCATTACAATTTTCTCTTTTGCAAAGAGGATAACCTTTACTGACTCCGTTTTATCTTATTCAGCCAAAATTTTTCTTATGTTCGAAATGGCGTTTACTCACCGAGGTTTCAGTTTGCCATCCGGGTCACGGCACCAACTGTTAGAAATTCAGCAAAATTCAGGAGCCAGGAGACCGCCAGTCTTCAGGAGTAGTTTATTAACACATACAGATAGATGTATGGGCACAGCTTTGAAGACCGACAAACACACAAACTCTCTCACACACACATACACGGTCTCTCTCACACACACATGGTCTCTTTCTCACACACACACACACGGTCTCTCACACACACAAACGGTCTCTCTCACACACACACACACACGGTCTCTCTCTCTCACACACACACAGTCTCTCACACACACACACACACAGTCTCTCTCACACACACGGTCTCTCACACACACACACATGGTCTCTCTCACACACACACACGGTCTCTCTCTCACACACACGGTCTCTCTGACACACACACACGGTCTCTCTCTCACACACACACACGTGGTCTCTCACACACAAACACGGTCTCTCTCACACACACACACACACACAAACACACACGGTCTCTCTCACACACACACACACGGTCTCTCACACACACACACACACAGTCTCTCTCACACACACGGTCTCTCACACACACACACATGGTCTCTCTCACACACACACACACGGTCTCTCACACACACACACACACACACACACACACGGTCTCTCTCTCACACATACACATGGTCACACACAGTCACACACAGTCTCTCTCACAAACACACACGCGGTCTCTCACACACACACGCGGTCTCTCTCACACACACACGCGGTCTCACACACACACACACGGTCTCGCTCACACACACGGTCTCTCACACACACACACATGGTCTCTCTCACACACACACACGGTCTCTCTCTCACACACACACACAGTCTCTCTCTCACACACACGGTCTCTCTCACACACACACACGGTCTCTCACACACACACATGGTCTCTCTCTCACACACACATGGTCTCTCTCACACACACACACGGTCTCTCTCACACACACACAGTCTCTTTCACACACACACACGGTCTCTCTCTCTCACACACACACACGGTCTTTCTCTCACACACACACACGGTCTCTCACACACACACACGGTCTCTCTCTCACACACACACACGGTCTCTCACACACACACGGTCTCTCACACACACACACGATCTCTCACACACACACACGGTCTCTCACACACACACACGGTCTCTCACACACACACACGGTCTCTCACACACACACACGGCCTCTCTCTCACACACACACTGTCTCTCTCACATACACAGTCTCTTTCACACAGACACACACGGTCTCTCTCTCTCACACACACACACAGTCTTTCTCTCTCACACACACACACACGGTCTCTCTCACACACACACATGGTCTCTCTCTCACACACACACACGGTCTCTCTCACACACACGGTCTCTCTCACACACACACGGTCTCTCTCACACACACACACGGTCTCACACACACATACACGGTCTCTCTCACACACACATGGTCTCTTTCTCACACACACACACACGGTCTCTCACACACACACACGGTCTCTCTCACACACACACACACGGTCTCTCTCTCTCTCACACACACACACACACACACACACACACACGGTCTCTCTCACACACACACACGGTTTCTCTTACACACACATACACGGTCTCTCTCACACACACACACACACAGTCTCTCTCACACACACGGTCTCTCACACACACACACATGGTCTCTCTCACACACACACGGTCTCTCTCTCACACACACGGTCTCTCTGACACACACACACGGTCTCTCTCTCACACACACACACGTGGTCTCTCACACACAAACACGGTCTCTCTCACACACACACACACACACACACACACACACACACGGTCTCTCTCACACACACACACACACGGTCTCTCACACACACACACTCGGTCTTGCTCACACACACACGGTCTCACACACACACACGCGGTCTCACACACACACACACGGTCTCGCTCACACACACACACACGGTCTCTCACACACACACACACAGTCTCTCACACACACACACGGTCTCTCTCACACACACACACACACGGTCTATCACACACACACACACACACGGTCTCTCTCTCACACATACAAATGGTCTCTCACACACACACACACACAGTCTCTCTCACAAACACACACGCGGTCTCTCACACACACACGCGGTCTCTCTCACACACACACACACGGTCTCTCTCACACACACACACGGTCTCTCACACACACACACGGTCTCTCTCACACACACACACACACGGTCTCTCACACACACACACACACACACACACACGGTCTCTCGCTCACACACACACACGTTCTCTCTCTCACACACACACACACAGTCTCTCTCACAAACACACACACAGTCTCTCTCACAAACACACACGCGGTCTCTCTCACACACACACACGTTCTCTCACACACACACACACACACACGGTCTCTCTCTCACACACAGCCTCTCTTTCACACACACACGGTCTCTTTCACACACACACGGTCTCTCTCACACACACACAGCCTCTCTCTCACACACACACGGTCTCTCTCACACACACACACAGTCTCTTTCACACACACACACGGTCTCTCTCTCTCTCTCTCTCTGAGTGGGCGGAGCGTGTGAGTGAGAACGCGTGCAGACCGTTTGGTCTGTGTGTAACTTTTTCCCTTTATTTTTCATCTTTTTTTAATTTTAATTTTGGCTGTTTAGTTTAATTATCAGTTTGTGACAGTTTATTTCAGTTTTTTAGTGTGTTTAGGGGGGTTTAGGGGGAATTATTTGGGGGGATTTAGGGGTTTTGAGGTTGGCGTCTCCCTTGCTGGGTGCCATGGCGGCCCAGGAGAAGGTGGGGTTGGAACAGTTGAGCCGCCGACACGCAGTGAAGGTGTCGGTAGATGCGAACGTGTCAGTGGAGGAGAGCAGCCTGGCTGTAGGAGAAATTGTGGGGCATGAAAACATCCTCTCAGCCGCGAGAATGAATAAGGCTGTAGTATTGTTTATTAATGATCTTAACAAAGTCACTGAAGTTGTTAATCAGGGGGTTGTTATTAATGGTGGCTTTTATAATGTTCTTCCACTCGTCACCCCTGCTAAACGAGTCACCCTGTCCAACGTGCCTCCTTTTATTAAAGACGAGGTTTTAGCACGTGAACTGTCCCGGTATGGGCAGATTATGTCTCCCATCAAAAAAGTTCCTCTCAGCAGTAAATCTCCGCTATTAAAGCACGTTGTGTCTTTTAGACGTAATGTGTTCATGATTCTGAAAAACAACGCTGAAGACATTAATGTTGCCTTCACGTTCCGTATCGATGGCTTTGATTACACCGTTTTCGCCACTACGGACCATATGAAGTGTCTTGGGTGTAAACAAGTGGGTCACCTCGTCCGTGCATGCCCTGAAAAGGCAACCGCTACCCCTTCGCACGCCAAGACTGGCACAACGGGCAGCGCCGAGGGCAACAGCACAGCGAGCGCCGAGGCCAGCGGTGCGGGGAATGCCAAGGCTGGAGAGGAACACGCTGAGGCAAACGTGCAGGAGACCGTGGCTGATGGTGCAATGAGAGCCGCAGAAAGTAAACGTGAGGATAGAGGTAAGGAGAGCGGTGGGGCTGGGAAGACTGATGCTGATACTGTACAGATGAGTGTTGATGAAACAGCAACAGAATCAAACACTGTACACAGTACTGAACAGAGTGTGGTGATGGTTGGTGACAGTGGGAAAGGCACTGCTGAGGCAGCTGAGCTGAAAGGAGAGCAGGCTGTACTCAGCCATGCGGTTAACCCCGTGTTTAAAGTCCCGGTCACTAAAAGAAAAAAAACCCGTCACATTCAGTATCAGACGCGTGGCGCTAAAAAAAGCGCAAATACTGAAACTAAACCCAAGGATGACGCAGCTGCTGATGCTGAGAATGATTCCTCAGACTCCAACACCTCGTGTTCACAGCCCTGCGTTTCCCGCAACATCTACACCCTGAAAATGATCAGGAGTTTTTTAGAAAACACAAAAAGTGTCAAAGTCTTGCAAGTGGAAGAACATTTTCCTGATCTTAAAAGTTTTATCCAATCTGTCCAGTTTTTAAGGAACAACTCGCGAGAAGAGGGTTTTACTGATCAGGAAATTTTTAGATTAAAAAAGATACTGGCCAAACTCCATCACCAGACTACTGATGACAGCAGTGAGATGGCCTGAACACTTCTGCAGACTTCTGTTCAGTTTACTAGTTGTATTGTTCTTATTCCTTATTTTTAATATGAGTACTTTCAACCTGGCCACTTTAAATATTAATGAAGCCAGAGATTCTTATAAGAGAGCTCAGCTGTTGGAACTGTCAAAACTCAAACATATTGATGTGGCTTTTATCCAAGAAACACACAGTGACAAACAGAACTATACAGACTGGTTAAAGGAGTTTGGAGGTCAGGTTTTCTTCTCCCATGGAAGTTTAGTCAGTGCTGGTGTAGCTGTACTCCTCTCTAAGAGTTGGACTCCTCAGGCCGTTGAGGTAGAAGAGGTGGTAGGAGGGAGACTTTTGAAAGTCCGTGCCATTTTCAAGCACTGTGCTTTTATTTTTTTATGTGTGTATGCACCTGTTCGGGGGGTAGAGAGGATGCTGTTTTTAAATACTCTCTGTGAAACGCTAGACAAGTGCAGTGCAGATGATTATTTGTTTTTAGCAGGTGATTTTAACTGTACTGAGTTTAACACAGACAGGAACCATCCTGAGCCACATCCTGCATCACGCAGAAGGCTAGTACAGCTTCTGCACAAACATGAACTTTGTGATGTCTGGAAACTTTTAAATAATGGACAGACTCAGTACACATGGACACATGCTAGAGACAGCTTATTATCATTAGCACGTCTTGACCGTTTTTATTGTTTTAAACATCATCTTAACGTTTTAAGGAAATGTCAAATCTCACCAGTTGCTTTTTCTGATCACAGTCTGGTTCAATGTACAGTCGGTTTTAATAATATTAAACCAACCAGCGCCTACTGGCATTTTAACACCACCCTATTAGATGATGTACATTTTAGTGAACATTTTAAATTCTTCTGGGCTGAGTTTAGAGCGACCAAGGCATCTTTTAATACCCTCCAAGACTGGTGGGATTTTGGCAAGGTCCAAATCAAACAATTTTGTCAACAGTATACTTACAGCGTTACAAAAGACATAACCCGATCTATGAGAAGTCTTGAGATTGAAATAGTGGAACTCCAGAGTTTAGCAGAGTCCACAAGAAATCGAGACCATATTAAGGCTCTCAAAACAAAAAAAAATGCACTAGCAGACCTGATTGGTGTTAAAGCACAGGGGGCTCTGGTTAGGTCACGTTTCCAGTCTGTAGCGCAGATGGATGCTCCATCCAGATTTTTTTTTGGCCTGGAACGTAAGAATGGTCAGAGCCGGTGCATGCACGCCCTGCGGTCTGAATCAGGCCAGCTACTGTTAGACCCTGCAGGGATTCGCCAGCGTGCAGTTCGGTTTTACACCGAACTGTACAGCAGTGAGTACCGTAAGCTAGGGCTGGGCGATATATCGATATTTTAAAAATATCGATATATTTTCATACGCGATATAAGATAAGACAATATCGCATATATCGATATAAATGTTGCGTTCCAGTTAGATCCGACAGTTCGTCTTTCTCTTCTCCTAGTTTGTCTCTGCACATGTTCACCTGCCCCGCCCCTCTCCCTCACTGCCCCGCCCCCCTCCCTCACTGCCCCGCCTCTCTACCTCACTGAACACAACTCGCCCCTCCCCACCGCTTCACCAGTAAGTCCTGCAGGCAGCGGTAGCATGGAGACGGATAAAGACATGACAGAAGCTATCGAGGAGGAGCTGCTCACTAAAAAGAAAAATTATGACTAATTTTGTAATTATTTGGAGATGGTTCGAATTCAAAGTGTCAGATGAGCAGCAGAATAATGTATTCTGTAGAGAACGCCGAAAACAAGTCCAGATAAAAGGTTCCAGCTCCGTGCACCTTCATTCGTTTTTCACTTCAAATCCCAAAGTTAAAAAACAAGAAAACGAGTCGTTATTCGTTTCAAAAACCAACACAAGCGCATGCACGCGCTGACATGCACGTATTTACTTCACATTAAGTGTTGAGAAAGTAATAATAACGTAACGGTGCGTCTTCTGTTGTTCTGACTCTTGTGTTTGTATATGTGATGTGCATATACTTGCTCTATCTGTAAATACAAACATTATGGGGATTTCTGTACTGGATGTTGTACGTGGTTGTGTTAGTTTATACTGGACGATCGCCCGACACGTCATTTATTTATTTATCTTCTATTATATTATTTCTTGTTGTCGGCCAATAAACAACCAAACATTATTAAATTGCATGAACTAACTCTGCAGTAAACAAGGAGCAAACAGCAATTAAACAGCAAATAAAGCTGTTAAATAATAATAAAGTGCATGAAGAAGAACGCTGATTAAAATGCATTAAATGTTGTAATAGTTACACAGTAACATGAACGATTAGTTCTGCCTGTATTACAGAACTGAGTTCTATACAGTAAAAGAAAATATTAATGTAAATGTTAATGTTGTGGCGACATATACATAAAATAATGTATAAAGTCCAAACATGTGGGGGTGGGGGGTTAAAGAGGGGTTTACTTTAACGGGGTTTTACTTTTAATGTCACACAAGCTCAGCCGGAAACCGTCATTCCAACATCTTCCCTACACACTCGCTCCCTGCGCCCTATAGTACACTTAACATTCTTAAAGGGCCAGACAACATATTTGTAATTCACGTTAGACAACAGGAGATGCCTTAGAAAACAACTTTTTTTTTTCTTAGAATAGCTCTTTTTTTTTTTTTTTAAGCAAAAATAATTCTTGTGTGAAGCTTCCCCAGCATAAATATTAATAAAAGTGCCTGTAAAAAAATTGGAACATGTCTTTTTGTTATTACCTTATGGAATAAAAAAATATCGAGATATATATCGTATATCGCCATTCAGAATCCATATCGCCCAGCCCTACCGTAAGCAACCTGAACTGGAAGAGGTTTTCATCGAAGGTCTACCACAACTTGCAGACGCCTATGCCCTAGAACTTGAGAGACCACTGACTTTGGGAGAGCTCAGTGAAGCTCTGAGAAGCATGGAGCCTGGTAAAGCGCCAGGCCTGGATGGACTTCCAGTAGAATTCTACAAATCATTCTGGCCAGTGATTGGTGGAGACTTGCTGGAAACCCTCAATGACAGCCTATCTAAAGGAAGGCTACCTTTTAGTTGTAGGAGGGCGGTACTGACCCTGCTCCCCAAAAAGGGAGACCTGCAAGACATTAAAAACTGGCGTCCGGTCTCACTGCTCTGCTGTGATTACAAACTGCTTTCAAAGTCATGGAAGTCATGGATCAGATTGTCCATCCTGACCAGACCTACTGCATTCCAAACAGGTCCATTTTTGACAATATATCTTTAATTCGTGATATTTTGGACGTCTCAAAACTATTGGGTTTGGATACTGGTCTGATTTCACTAGATCAGGAAAAGGCATTTGACAGGGTTGAACACGAGTATCTTTGGAAGGTTCTAGCAGCCTTTGGTTTCCCCCCTGGTCTTATAGCCATGATCAAGGTTTTGTACTGTGACGCTGAAAGTATACTGAAGGTTAACGGTGGTTTAAGTGCTCCTTTTAAAGCCCAGAGAGGGATCAGGCAGGGCTGCTGCCTGTCTGGTATGCTGTATGCCCTGGCCATAGAACCTCTTTTACACAGACTAAGACAGACCCTCTCTGGTTTTAACATACCCACTTGTCATTTTAAGTTTTTATTGTCTGCCTATGCTGATGATGTTGTTGTGATTTTGAACCGTCAAACTGATATAGAAAATTTAATTAATATAATTAATGAGTTTGGTAAGATATCATCAGCTAAAGTGAACTGGACAAAAAGTGAAGCACTGCTGGTGGGAAACTGGGTGAATGGCACACTTAGACTGCCACAGGGAATGAGCTGGGGGAGGAAAGGTTTTAAATATCTGGGTGTGTTTTTAGGAGATGAGCAGACTGTAATGAAAAACTGGGAAGGACTCCTTGAAAAAATAAAAGGCCGCCTTAACAGATGGACTTGGCTGCTTCCTCAGATGTCCTACAGAGGACGTGTTTTAATTTGTAATAATCTTGCTGCGTCTTCACTGTGGCACAGACTGGTCTGTCTAGATCCCCCTCCAGGTCTCCTGTCCAACATCCAAGCAACTCTGGTGACGATGTTCTGGGACAAACTTCACTGGATCCCACAGAGTGTGCTGTTCCTGCCCAAGGATGAAGGAGGACAAGGCCTGATCCACCTGGCGAGCAGAGTTGCAGCCTTCCGCCTCGAATTCCTACAGAAACTCTTCTCCGGTCCAAGCAACCTGGGATGGAGGTCACTGGCCTGCGCTCTACTGCGGAGACTGGGGGATCTAGACATAGACCTACCCTTGTTTTTAATGGACCCAAAGAAACTGTTTTTGCAGGACCTGTCTTCTTTTTACCGTGGACTTTTTAAAGTACTTAGTTTTTTTAAAACACAACAACGAGAGAACACAACCTCTCTACACTGGCTCTTGAGAGAGCCACTGATCAAAGGGGCACGCCTAGATGTGACGAGTGCTGCCCACCCTTCCTTGGACAGAACTTTGTGTGCTAAAGGACTCGGAACATTAGGGGACCTGGTGGGCCTAGCGGGTCCCGACATGGACAAAGTGGGCCCAGTAGCTGAGCGCCTGAACATCAGGTCCACCCGTTTTGTAGCACAGTTACTAGACAGGTGGAAAGCAGCACTAACAGAAGATGAGCGTGCCCTACTACACACAAACCATAATCAGAGGGGTGGAGAGGATGTTCCCCCAGAACTGACCCTCACACCGGACTTCGGGGAGTGTGAGGGTCCACTATTGCAATCTGCGAACACTGGGTCCTTGTTTTTAAATGAGACGACAGGGAAGGTTTTTTACAAAACATGTGTCAAGGTTTTAAACTAGGGCTGTCAAACGATTAAAATTTTTAATCGCGATTAATCTCAGAATTTCATATAGTTAATCGCGATTAATCGCATTAAAAAAAATCTGTGTAAATGTTATAGAAAACAAGGATTTTTAAGTGAAATGTTACAATTAAAATGGTGAACACATTTTATGCTAAATGTACTTATGTTAAAAACTGCTGGGACAAGAGAAAACTGTAAGGGAGTTTTATTCACTCACATACTAGGCAGTAAATGTCAGATTGTAGGTTAGAATTTCTCCATCAGCAAACATTGTAGATCAGCGGTGCTTTAGATGGGATAAGGCGTAGTTATTGTATCAGACTTGTCTGTGGTTGTATCGTGACGATGGTTTGATGGACGTTTCTACACGAAGTGAGTGTGTTTTGACCCTTTGGGGCTTCCATAGTTCATGAACTAACGTGCTCGACTCAGCTTTCCGGTATTCGGTACAGAAGAAGAAGTTAATTAAGTGTAATAAAGTGTTCTGCTCCCGACAACTTGTGAATATAGCGTGTATTTATTTCTTTATTATGCAAGTGCATCACTACCACGATCGGTTACATTATGTTAACAAACCGCAAATGAAAAACGGTGGCAAGTCCGACATTAAAACGTTTGTTCTACCAGTCAAGTGTCAACATGAACTAGAATTTGCGTTAATGGCACTAATTTTTTTAATCGCGTTAAATTGAGGTCGCGTTAATGCGTTATTATCGCGTTAACTTCGACAGCCCTACTTATTACCTAACTAAAATTGTATTGGGATTACTTTACTCATTACATCCTGGAAAATGTAATCTCGTTCCTCATTACTTTACTTTTACGTTACATTCTAAACCCAAACTAATACTGTATACTGGAATCACATCTACAAACAAATTCCATTGATCTAGTTTATTTATTAAGTTTCAGAAAAATCCTCTCTTGTGCAGAGATGGGCTTGTGTTTGTTTCTGCTTTAAAACATACACGCCATGAACCAATCAGATTTAACATCATTTAACAAGTTTATTCCTTAATTATTTGTCCTTATACTAGAGGAGCGACTCGAATGTTTCAGTTCATTTCAAAGAGTCATTCAATAGAATCGGTTCGTTACCCCCAACACTACCTGAGAGATACAGGGCTAATGGAGGTTTATTACTGCTGAGCTGCTGTTTAACTCCAGTCCAGTTGGTGGCGCTGGTGCGTCTTAAGTTGTTCTACCATCCGCCATTAACCATCATAAGAAGAACAAGAAGCTGCTGTGTTTGTACTGTAGAGCCTCATCTGTAAGTAAAATATGTATTTAATTATAATCCTTATATTTCATTATAACTACATTCTAATTCATAATAAAACTAGAGTGTATAATAAAACATCACTGTGAGGATTTGAGGAGCTTTAACTCCAGTTTTATTTAAACAAACAAACTATTAGCTGCTCCGCTAACTGTTAGCATCACACATGATTCAGTACTGATGAACCGATTCATTGAACCGATGAATCAGTCGATTGTAACGGATTCAGAGTTTATTCATTATTAAATCTAACATTTTGATATAAACGCGTCACATTTTCAGCTTTGTTTACAGTTTTTAATGTTTTATAGAAACAGCGAGTTCTTGTAGCTTTGTTTACAGGTTGTTTTACAGGTTTATAGTAAAAGTTAAAAGTATTAGTACAGCACTGTTATTGGGAGTGGATGAGAAACTAGATGTAAAGAAACTCAGACTTAATCATTTCACTTTGGGCCACTAAACCACTTCCACCAAACTCAAAGGGTTGTTTCCCAGACAGGGATTAATGCTTATAGTCCAGGACTATATTTAGCTTTAAATAGAGAATCTCTATTCAAAATGCTGTGTAGTCTAGGACTAGGCTTAATCCCTGTCTGTGAAACCAACCCAAAAAGTTCTATTAGAAGTCTTTTCTGTCTGATGCTGCTCAGTCCCACAATAGTTTCAACATTTTCACTCTGTTTACAGCCTCACAACATTAAAAATAAACAGTTAAAGAGTCTAAAATAATTTTCCTGGATTTCTCTTTAATAGGTAATAAAGTTCATATATCTGTCTGTCTGTCTATATGTTTACATGTCTGTCTGTCTATCAGATCTTTAATAATGAATTTAGCAGAAGAGGAACACATAACCCCCATGGATCCACAAAATGAAGGATTCCAGAAACTAATAAAAAAGGAGGAAAAATATGAAGATGGAAGTTACTTCTGTAAGTAAATATGGAGCATGATTCCACTTTCCTACCAGACAGTATGGTACAGTACAGTATGGTACAGTACAGTGTGGTACAGTACAGTGAGGTACAGTACAGTGTGGTACAGTACAGTGAGGTACAGTACAGTGTGGTTAGTATTGGAGTCACTAATCAGTAGAACTAATAAGAGAATGTGGATAGTGGGATTAGAACCTGTACCGTACTGTCCTATGGAGAAGTGCTGATACTTCCAGTCTGGATTAAATTTAAGTAGTATTTATTTGTGGTAACTAAACCCACAACCTTCAGTTTCCTTCAGTTGTTGAGTTTCTTCTTCACATACTGATGGAATTTCAGGTGAAGGATCTTTAATCCCTGTGGAATATGTCACCTCTGAGGAACACCTCACCCCAGAGGACCAACAGTGTGGAGGTTTCCAGATGAAGCCTGTGAAGAAGGAAGAACCTGAAGATAAAGATGAACTCAGTAAGTAAAAATAACATTTATTATTGAATTTATTTGTGTCTATCACTAATACTAACACTAACAGCACCACTAAACCCTCACAGTCACACAAACGACTCTAATCTCTATGTACACAAATAAAGAAAACCGTCAACCCCAACCCCTGAGAATCTGTTCAGCCATGATAACAGAGACAGCAGCTGAAATGGTGTTAAGAACTACACAAAATACAATAATAATTATAGTAATAAGTTTAACTTATATACAGCCTTTCAGCAAACTCAAGGTCGATGTACACTGAAAAAACAAACATAACAAAGAAGAATTAAAGTATTGTATATAGAGATAGGTCTTCAAGAAAGCCTTAAATTCCTAGAGAGAAGAGATTGAGCAAAGAGTAGAGGGCAGAGAGTTCTAGAGTACCAACCATAGTGGACAACCTAAGAAAATTAATCATTCATGATGCATCATGGTACGGGACTTTAGCATCAGATCTCAGTTTAACTTTTACTAACAATCTTTATTATTTATAATGTTATAAATGTATTTGATTATTTATAATGTTATAAATGTATTTATTATTTATAATGTTATAAATGTATTTATTATTTATAATGTTATAAATGTATTTGATTATTTATAATGTTATGAATGTATTAGATTATTTATAATGTTATAAATGTATTTATTATTTATAATGTTATAAATGTATTTGATTATTTATAATGTTATGAATGTATTAGATTATTTATAATGTTATAAATGTATTTGATTATTTATAATGTTATAAATGTATTTGATTATTTATAATGTTATAAATGTATTTTATTATTTATAATGTTATAAATGTATTTTATTATTTATAATGTTATAAATGTATTAGATTATTTATAATGTTATAAATGTATTTGATGATTTATAATGTTATAAATGTATTTATTATTTATAATGTTATAAATGTATTTATTATTTATAATGTTATAAATGTATTTGATTATTTATAATGTTATGAATGTATTAGATTATTTATAATGTTATAAATGTATTTGATTATTTATAATGTTATAAATGTATTTTATTATTTATAATGTTATAAATGTATTTTATTATTTATAATGTTATAAATGTATTAGATTATTTATAATGTTATAAATGTATTTTATTATTTATAATGTTATAAATGTATTAGATTATTTATAATGTTATAAATGTATTTGATGATTTATAATGTTATAAATGTATTTGATTATTTATAATGTTATAAATGTATTTGATTATTTATAATGTTATAAATGTATTTGATTATTTATAATGTTATAAATGTATTTGATTATTTATAATGTTATAAATGTATTAGATTATTTATAATGTTATAAATGTATTTGATTATTTATAATGTTATAAATGTATTAGATTATTTATAATGTTATAAATGTATTTTATTATTTATAATGTTATAAATGTATTAGATTATTTATAATGTTATAAATGTATTTGATTATTTATAATGTTATAAATGTATTTGATTATTTATAATGTTATAAATGTATTTGATTATTTATAATGTTATAAATGTATTAGATGATTGATAATGTTATAAATGTATTAGATTATTTATAATGTTATAAATGTATTTTATTATTTATAATGTTATAAATGTATTAGATTATTTATAATGTTATAAATGTATTTGATTATTTATAATGTTATAAATGTATTTGATGATTTATAATGTTATAAATGTATTTGATTATTTATAATGTTATAAATGTATTAGATTATTTATAATGTTATAAATGTATTTGGTTATTTTAGGGCTGTCAAACGATTAAAATTTTTAATCACGATTAATCTCAGAATTTTACATAGTTAATCGCGATTAATCTCATTAAAAAAAATCTGTGTAAATGTTATAGAAAACAAGGATTTTTAAGTGAAATGTTACAATTAAAATGGTGAACACATTTTATGCTAAATGTACTTATGTTAAAAACTGCTGGGACAAGAGAAAACTGTAAGGGAGTTTTATTCACTCACATATTAGGCAGTAATACTATCCAGCAGAGAACCTTGACTTCGTATAAATGTCAGATGCGCAGTTATTGTAACAGACTTTTCTGTGGTTGTATTGTGACGATGGTTTGATGGACGTTTCTACACAAAGTGAGTGTGTTTTCACTAGGGATGCATCGATACCATTTTTTCCCAACCGAGTACGAGTACAAGTACATGTATTTTTGTACTCGCCGATACCTATTTAGAATGATGCAATCTGGAGCATTATGGGATAGTGGAGTTTTTAGTGTAAAATAGTGCAGTGGAACAGTTGCTTGCCATCACTAATTGTAAAAAAAAAACACCGCACAGACATCATTGAGAAAGCTTCTGACAAGCTAACGTAAACGTTCATTAATAAACGCACGTAATTAACGTTGTGCACATCATACATGCGATGCGATTCTGCTGATTGAAATATTTACTTTAAAAAGATAATACAGTCCGATCCCATCTGAGCCGATTCTATCAGCACGTTCGTGGTTCACCTCGGTAAATCGTAAACGACTCTGAGTCGACTCCCGCTCTGTGGTAATAACCAGTATAATTAAGCCTGAGTTTTATAAGGTAAGCGAGTCACACAAAATGTTCTGTAGTATTTGGTGTTTATTTACAACCGCATCATTCATCATAACAGTAAACACGGAGAGATGACTGAGAAAAGAAACTTACGCTGCGCTTACAATGAATCGATTCCTGAATCACTTGTATCGACACTGTGAACAGAGTATTGAACACAAACAGCGGTCGCTGCTTTTGTAACCGGTTTATCTTCGCTGTTAGCTCTATTTTTAAGGGTTTTTTTTGTGAAACGGAACTAAATAACATTAAACGTGCGTGTGAGCGTGGTCAGTGAGAATAATTCAATCTGTCTCCCGTGGGTGAAAAATGAATTGCTTTAGTTTTAGAAGTGAAAAAATCTCGTAATGTAATTAGTGCGTTAACGGCACTAGTTTTTTTAATCGCGTTAAATTGAGAATGCGTTAATGCGTTATTATCGCGTTAACTTCGACAGCCCTAGATTATTTATAATGTTATAAATGTATTTGATGATTTATAATGTTATAAATGTATTTGATTATTTATAATGTTATAAATGTATTAGATTATTTATAATGTTATAAATGTATTTTATTATTTATAATGTTATAAATGTATTAGATTATTTATAATGTTATAAATGTATTTGATTATTTATAATGTTATAAATGTATTTGATGATTTATAATGTTATAAATGTATTTGATTATTTATAATGTTATAAATGTATGTGATTATTTATAATGTTATAAATGTATTTGATTATTTATAATGTTATAAATGTATTTGATGATTTATAATGTTATAAATGTATTAGATTATTTATAATGTTATAAATGTATTTGATTATTTATAATGTTATAAATGTATTAGATGATTTATAATGTTATAAATGTATTTGATTATTTATAATGTTATAAATGTATTTGATGATTTATAATGTTATAAATGTATTAGATGATTTATAATGTTATAAATGTATTTGATTATTTATAATGTTATAAATGTATTTGATTATTTATAATGTTATAAATGTATTTGATGATTTATAATGTTATAAATGTATTAGATTATTTATAATGTTATAAATGTATTTGATTATTTATAATGTTATAAATGTATTTGATGATTTATAATGTTATAAATGTATTTGATTATTTATAATGTTATAAATGTATGTGATTATTTATAATGTTATAAATGTATTTGATTATTTATAATGTTATAAATGTATTTGATGATTTATAATGTTATAAATGTATTAGATTATTTATAATGTTATAAATGTATTTGATTATTTATAATGTTATAAATGTATTAGATTATTGAAGGCATGTATTATATGAAGGCAGTGATAGCTCAGTGGTTAAGGTACTGGACTAGTAATCAAAAGGTTGCCGGTTCAAGCCTCACCACCACCAAGTTGCCACTGTTGGGCCCCTGAGCAAGGCCCTTAAGCCTCAATTGCTCAAAATCGTGTTCATTCATAATTGTAATTTACAATTTACAATTTAATTTACAATTTACAATGTATTTGATGATTTATAATGTTATAAATGTATTTGATTATTTATAATGTTATAAATGTATTTGATTATTTATAATGTTATAAATGTATTTGATTATTTATAATGTTATAAATGTATTTGATTATTTATAATGTTATAAATGTATTTGATTATTTATAATGTTATAAATGTATTTGATTATTTATAATGTTATAAATGTATTTGATTATTTATAATGTTATAAATGTATTAGATTATTTATAATGTTATGTATTTGATTATTTATAATGTTATAAATGTATTTATTATTTATAATGTTATAAATGTATTTGATGATTCATAATGTTATAAATGTATTTGATTATTTATAATGTTATAAATGTATTTGATTATTTATAATGTTATAAATGTATTTGATGATTTATAATGTCATAAATGTATTTGATGATTTATAATGTTATAAATGTATTTGATGATTTATAATGTTATAAATGTATTTGATGATTTATAATGTTATAAATGTATTTGATGATTTATAATGTTATAAATGTATTTGATGATTTATAATGTTATAAATGTATTAGATGATTTATAATGTTATAAATGTATTTTATTGTTTATAATGTTATAAATGTATTTGATTATTTTCTGCTTCAGAACTGAACAAGGATTTCTGCTGCTCCTCGTGTCCACGTTCCTCTACAACCCAAAATCAGCTCCACAATCACATCAAGAGCTGCAACCATGATAAATATGAGACTCTGGTGAAGATTAAGACTGAACATGAGGATCTGACGCCCACCAGAAGCTCCAGTAATCAGCAAACGTCCTCTGGTACTGACAGCATTAATACTCACACTGGAGAGAAACCATATCAGTGCTCACAATGTGGAAAGAGTTTTAATAGACAGAGTGAGCTCAAAATACACCAGCGCATTCACAGTGGAGAGAAATTGTATCAGTGCTCACAGTGTGGGATGGGCTTTAATACAAAGAGTGGTCTAAAAAGACACCAGCGCATTCACACTGGAGTCAAACCACATCAGTGTTCACAGTGTGGAAAAAGTTTTATTCAACAGATTAATCTCAAAAGACACCAGCACATTCACACTGGAGAGAAACCGTATCAGTGCTCACAATGTGGAAAGAGTTTTAATACAAAGAGTGAGCTCAAAATACACCAGCGCATTCACAGTGGAGAGAAACCGTATCTGTGCTCACAGTGTGGGAAGAGTTTTAATACAAAGACTGAGCTCAAAATACACCAGCACATTCACACTGGAGAGAAACCGTATCACTGTTCACAGTGTGGAAAAAGTTTTATTCAACAGGGTCATCTCAAAACACACCAGCGCATTCACACTGGAGAGAAACCGTATCAGTGCTCACAGTGTGGGAAGAGTTTTAATACAAAGACTGAGCTCAAAATACACCAGCGCGTTCACACCGGAGAGAAACCGTTTCACTGTTCACAGTGTGGAAAAAGTTTTATTCAACAGGGTCATCTCAAAACACACCAGCGCATTCACACTGGAGAGAAACCGTATCAGTGCTCACAGTGTGGGAAGAGTTTTAATACAAAGAGTGAGCTGAAAATACACCAGCGCATTCACACTGGAGAGAAACCGTATCAGTGTTCACAGTGTGGAAAAGGTTTTAATCAACAGAGTCATCTCAAAACACACCAGCGCATTCACTTACAGAAATGATGCTCACGGTGTTGGAGCTGCTTTGCTCATTTATCAGCACTTAGACACAAGTGTGACTCATCAGATTGTACCAAACAAGCTAAAATATAAAATATAGTGAGTGAGTGTTATAAATAAAAGTTAATAAATGAATTATACTGTGTAATTAATAGGTAATTAATTACACAGTAAATATTAATCAGTAAATAGTAATAATAAAAGTATAACTCTTTAGGTTACAGTGGGGCCAAAAAGTATTTAGTCAGCCACTGATTGTGCAGGTTCTCCTACTTAGAAAGATGAGAGAGGTCTGTAATTTTCATCATAGGTACACTTCAACTATGAGAGACAAAATGAGAAAAAAAAAATCCAGGAAATCACATTGTAGGATTTTTAAAGAATTTATTTGTAAATTATGGTGGAAAATAAGTATTTGGTCACCCACAAACAAGCAAGATTTCTGGCTCTCACAGACCTGTAACTTCTTATTTAAGAAGCTCTTCTGTCCTCCACTCATTACCTGTATTAATGGCACCTGTTTGACCTCGTTATCTGTATAAAAGACAACTGTCCACAGCCTCAAACAGTCAGACTCCAAACTCAACCATGGCCAAGACCAAAGAGCTGTCGAAGGACACCAGGAAGAAAATTGTAGACCTGCACCAGGCTGGGAAGAGTGAATCTACAATAGGCAAGCAGGTTGGTGTGAATAAATCAACTGTGGGAACAATTGTAAGAAAATGGAAGACATACAAGACCATTGATAATCTCCCTCGATCTGGGGCCCCACGCAAGATCTCATCCTGTGGGGTCAAAATGATCATGAGAACGGTGAGCAAAAATCCTAGAACTACACGGAGGGACCTGATGAATGACCTGCAGAGAGCTGGGACCAAAGTAACAAAGTCTACCATCAGTAACACACTACGCCGAGAGGGACTCAAATCCTGCAGTGCCAGGCGTGTCCCCCTGCTTAAGCCAGTACATGTCCAGGCCCGTCTGAAGTTTGCCAGAGAGCATATGGATGATCCAGAAGAGGATTGGGAGAATATCATGTGGTCAGATGAAACCAAAATGGAATTTTTTTGTAAAAACTCAACTCGTCGTGTTTGGAGGAAGAAGAATGCTGAGTTGCACACCATACCTACTGTGAAGCATGGGGGTGGAAACATCATGCTTTGGGGCTGTTTTTCTGCAAAGGGGACAGGACGACTGATCCGTGTTAAGGGAAGAATGAACGGGGCCATGTATCGTGAGATTTTAAGCCAAAACCTCCTTCCATCAGTGAGAGCATTGAAGATGGAACGTGGCTGGGTCTTCTAGCATGACAATGATCCCAAACACACCGCTCGGGCAACGAAGGAGTGGCTCCGTAAAAAGCATTTCAAGGTTCTGGAGTGGCCTAGCCAGTCTCCAGACCTCAACCCCATAGAAACTTTGTGGAGTCCGTGTTGCCCAGCGACAGCCCCAAAAATCACTGCTCTAGAGGAGATCTGCATGGAGGAATGGGCCAAAATACCAGCTACAGTGTGTGCAAACCTGGTGAAGACAGGAAACGTTTGACCTCTGTCATTGCCAACAAAGGTTATGTTACAAAGTATTGAGTTGAACTTTTGTTATTGACCAAATACTTATTTTCCACCATAATTTACAAATACATTCTTTAAAAATCCTACAATGTGATTTCCTGGATTTTTTTTTTCTCATTTTGTCTCTCAATTGAACTTTCAATATACAAGCAGCAGGCGACCGCCAAAAAAAAAAAAAAAAAAAGAATGTCAAGACAAAGATAGATTGTATTCTTTGAAAGCTCTGGTTAAGTAAATACAGTTACAACATATGTTATGAGCACATGCAGGTAGACAGACCACTGTTATTTTAGCCTTGTGTTTATTTTTGGCCACCATTTTTTTTTGTGACCGTGGTAAAAATAAAAATGAAATGTCGCCCTCTTGTGGCACTTTTAGAGAATTGTTTTAAAAACTAATATGATATTGTAATATGAGATCTGTTGGCCATGGTAAAAAAAAAGATCATTGTAATGTCGCCCTCTCTTGGCAGTTTTGGAAAACTCAAAAAAAAATTAACATGATGTGGTAAAATAAGATCATATGACCAAGGTGGTAAAAAAAAAATCTTGTACTGTCGTCCTCTTGTGGCACTTTTGGAGATTTGCAAAAAAGTAATATGATGTAATATAAGGTCTTGTGACCATGGTAAAAAAAAAATATGTAATGTCGCTCTGTTTTGGCACTTTTGGAGATTTGTAAAAAAAAATAGTGATTTGATATTGTTACATGCCTGAGGGACACGTGTTTTTTCTGTTTTCATGTCTTTGTGTTTAGTTGTTCTCTCTTTCTGTCTCTCTGTATTTTTGCAGTACAAGTGGTTGCTGATTTGTTGCAGCCTGTTCTCCACTGCAACCAATTAGAGAAATGGTGGAGTACCTGGGGGCGGGGCTTTCAGTAAATAAAACAGCAAGAGACCGCCACGAATAAATAAAGAAAATAATAGAATATCAAGACTAAGATAGAGTGAATACTTCTAAAGCACTGGTTGAGTAAATACAGCTACAAGGTTATGTTATGAGCACATGCAGGAAGACAGACCACTGTAATTTTGGCCTTGTGTTTATTTGTGGCCTGTTTTCATGTGACCATGGTAAAAATAAAAATGAAATGTCTCCCTCTTGTGGCACTTTTGGAGAATTGTTATAAAAACTAATATGATGTGGTAATATGAGGTCTGTTGACCATGGTAAAAAAAATCTTGTGGCCCTCTTGTGGTAGTTTTGGAGAATTGCAATAGTAAAAATTAATACAGTATGTTGTGTTAATATGAGATCTTGTGACCATAATAAACAAAAATCTTTATAATGTCGACTTCTTGTGGCACTTTTAAAGAATTGTAAAAAAAATAGTGATATGATATTGTTATGAGCCTGTTCTCCACTGCAACCAATTAGAGACATGGTGGAGTGACTGGGGGCGATACATTCAGTATAAAAGCAGCAGGCGACCGCCACAAATAAAAAAAAAAGAATGTCAAGACAAAGATAGTGTGTATACTTTGAAAGCTCTGGTTAAGTAAATACAGTTACAAGGATATGTTAAGCGCACATCCAGGTAGACAGACCACTGTAATTTTGGCCTTGTGTTTTTTTGTGGCCACCAGTTTTCTTGTGACAATCGTAAAAAAAAAATTTGTAATGTCGCCCTCTTGTGGCACTTTTGGAGAATTGCAAAAAAGTAATAAGATGTGGTAACATGAGGTCTTTTGACCATGGTAAAAAAAATTCTTGTAATGTTGCTGTCTTGTGGCACTTTTGGAAAACTGTAAAAAAAAAATTTACATGATATGGTAAAATCAGTTCATGTCACCAAGTTGGTAAAAAAAAAACTTTTAATGTCGCCCTCTTGTGGCACTTTTGCAGAATTGCAATAAGGTAATATGTTGCATTAAAATGAGATCTTGTGACCATAATAAACAAAAATCTTTGTATTGTCGCCCTGTTGTGGCACTTTTGTAGAATTGTAAAAAAAAATATAGTGATATGATATTGTTACGAGTTTGTTCTCCACTGCAACCAATTAGAGACATGGTGGAGTGAAATATCAAGAGCAGTTGTAGCCTAGCGGTTAAGATACTGGACTAGTAAGCAGAAGGTTGCTGGTTCAAACCTCATCACTGCCAGGCTTCCACCGTTGGGTTCTTGAGCAAGTACCTTAACCAATTGCTTAGACTGCAAAATATATGTCGCTCTCTTTTGGCACTTCTAAAGAATTGCAAAAAAGTAATATGATGTGGTAATATGAGATCTTTATAATGTGACCCTGTTGTGGCACCAAAAATAGTGATATGATATTGTTACGTGCCTGAGGGAAACGTTTTTTTGTTTGTTTTCATGTATTTGTGTTTGGTTGTTCTCTCTTTCTGTCTTTCTGCCTTTTTGCTGTACAAGTGGCTGCTGATTGGTTGCAGCCTGTTCTCCACTGCATCCAATGAGAGGCATGGTGGAATGACTAAGCATCAGCAGTACAAGTGGCTTCTGATTGGTTGCAGCCTGTTCTCCACTGCAACCAATGAGCGATAGGGTGGAGTGACTGAGGGCGGGGCTTCCAGTTAAAAAACAGCAGGAGACCGCCAGAAATAAAAAACAAAGAAAAGAATGTCAGAATAAAGATAAGAGTGTATACTTATATTGTATATGTATATGAAAGCACTGGTTGAGTAAATACAGCTACAAGGTTATGTTATGAGCAGATGCAGGTAGACAGACCACTGTAATTTTGGCCTTGTGTTTATTTGTGGCCACCAGATTTCTTCTTATCTGGGTTACAATGGATTAGAACGCGGCTCAGCCAATCAGATTTTAGGACCAGAACTATCTGTTTTATAATATGTATTTTTTTATTACGTTTTATCCTTGGGGAGGGACATTTCTGTGATTTGCCAATGGACATGCAGTGATATATACCATCAAAAGGGGTCGTAACATTATAGTAAAACGAGATCTTGTAACTCATGTTAAAAAACATTCTTGTGTTGCCGCTCTCTGGTGGCACTTTTGGAAAATTGTAAAAAGTAATATGATATGTTAAAATTCCCAGATTTTACCAATTCTTCCCTGTCTCACGTCCACAATCTTGGTGTCATTCTAGGCTCCACTCTTTCTTTTAAATCTCACATAAAAAATTTTGCTAAAACTGCGTATTTTTACCTTAAGAACATCTCTAGACTGTGCTTCTTTATTTCATTCTCTTCAACTGAAACTATTGTAATGGACTATTGTAATGCTGTTCTTTATGGGCTCCCTGTCTCCGGGCTGAAGAGGCTACAGCAGGTACAAAATTCAGCCGCGAGGGTCCTAACACATACAAGATCACGTGATCACATAAGTCCTTCACTTAAACAGCTCCACTGGCTACCCATCCAATACCACATTCAATATAAGGTTCTTTTGTTGGTTTTTATAGCCTTTCATGGCCAAGCACTTACATATCTCACTGATTTACTTCATCCATACTCACCTACTCGTTCACTTTGGTCATCAGATGAAAACGTACTTGTTGTTCCCCCTTTCAGGCTTTGTTCTATGTGACAGGGCTTTTAGTATATCTGATCCCAAACTCTGGAACTCCATTCCTGAGAAACTCCGAGCATGTACTTTGTTTTGGCTGAGCGGGAGTCATCTCTTCCCCTCCTGCGCCACCAACCAGACAAACCGCCAAAGTTTTTTATGTCGTGTTGTGTATCTTCTCTGGTAGTTAAAAGTTTAACTTAGTTATGTAATTTTTTATTATTATTTTAATCGAATCTAAAAGCAGAGTAGGGGGTAAAGCCTTGTTTTTTTTTATTATTCATGACGTTTTCTCCTGGTAACAGTAGAGAGAGAGGCAGGAAAAACATTGTATATTGATTAGTGTAGTACCTTGTACGGTGGCCGAGAAGTGCAAAACAAATTAACATTTTAGAAAACAAAATAACAAAAAAACAAATTTACAAGAGCTGAAACACTTTTACCAATGCCGAGACAAATTTACAAACGGCCGATCTGACGGAAATGGTAGGTACAATACACAGGAAGTGCTTGTTGCTTACCTGCTGCCAATCAAACTGTTTCTCGGGGGTAAAGTGAACGGAGTTTGTGATGGTAACGCTAAACAATATTTTGTCTATTTTGTGGAAATAATTTTATCCAGTTGACCTGCTTTTGTTTTTCTTGTAGTCTTGAAGTCCTTAGATCAGGGGTCTCAAACTCGCAGCCCGCAGGCCAATATTTTGTGGCCCCCGACATAACGGCAAAGTTCATTGTTAGTGCGGCCCGCACGGTTTTCTCACACGCACCTGTTTTGGCGAGTCGTTGCGCAACTCGTTACCCTTCACATTTTATTATTTTTCTCACTTAGCAGAAACGTGATTCAGAGCGACACCAAGTGGAAGGAAAATAAATCCTGTCAGCCAGTGCAAGGTACAGATAACAGAAAGAATGAAAGAATTTGTATTTCTACAGTAAACAGCTCTCATTATGACTGATTGATTCCCTCTACTGATGGAAGCGGAATGGGTGGATTACAGCAGATAAAAACTGTGCAGAAATGTACTGTAACGGCTCGCAGAGGCGCGACTCGGTTCCTTTCGTTCATTTTAAAGAGCTGTTCAATAGAATCGGATTGTTCGCATTAAATAACGAAACATCAAACTCCAAACATGTTAAACTTTTTAAAATCACCCTTCCCTCCCTCCTCTATACCTTATTTTAGCACCAGTTTATTTTTCATAGCAGAATTCAATGCAGCACTTTCCCAGACCCGATTTTTTAGCGTTTATTTTACTCAGTAACGGATGTTATTTAAAATGTAGCGAATTACAATTCTTAATACAAAACATACTTAAGTAGAAGTAAAAGTACTGGTTGTAAAATCCGACGCTGGTTGTCCGGCTGTGGCCCAGCGTCCAGTCTCTGATTCCGCGTGGCGGCAGAACGAGCGTCACCATAGCAACAGTGCGACGCGAGCCGTTAAAAAAGAGTAATCGTTCGTTCGTCTGAGGTAAGTTAACGTTATCTTAACGTAATCTTAACAACTTTTTACTTTGCAAAAAGTAAGCAGAAAGTCTATTAAAGAGTTTTGGATTAAGATAGAGAGCAATTTGGAAATGGAAACTGTTAGGTAATGTTATCTAGTTAGTTTCAGGTTAACTGGTAGTCTGAACTGAAACACTTCAAGTAACGTTAGCTAAAAGCAACAGTTTCTTGCATTAGCCAACAGCTGCAAAATAATTGAAGCTCTTTGAATACTGTGTATAATGTTAACTTAAAAGCTACAATAAGCAATAAGAACAAAAATAAAATATACTACATAATGTATATACAGTATGGGGAAACAAGTGTTAATAAATAAGTAGCAGGCAGGATCTGCGGCGGAAGTGGGCCACAATTACAAGCCTGCCTTAATGGGAAGTGATGTAAAAGTGTATGGTAGGCAGAAAAATTGATAATAATTTTTTTTTAATTAAATTTTCTATTACTAGTAAATGCATTTTTTTTGTCACCCAGCCCCAGTCATGTCTTTCTCAAAACCTGCTGTGAAGAGAAAGGTTGGCGACGAGCACAGACAGTTTCAGGAAAAGTGGGAGACAGAATATTTTTTTGTTGAGCACAGGGGCACCCCGACGTGTCTTATATGCACAGAGAAAGTTGCGGTGCATTAAGAATACAACATTAGACGTCATTACTCAACTAGACATGCTGAGGTGTATGCAAAATACCAGGGAGATGAGAGAAAGGTCCAGGCAGCAAGTATAGTCTGTCCAGAAAAGAAGGGTCAGTTTAGCAACATCAGCCTTTCAGCTAACACAGTGGCAGAGCACATTTCTGACCTGTCAGGTAACATATACGATCAACTGTGTGAGAAAGCCAAACATTTCTGTGCATACTCAGTTGCTCTTGATGAGAGCACAGACATCACAGACACTGCGCAGTTGGCAATGTATGTTCGTGGTGTTGACAACAATTTTGAAGTGATGGAGGAGTTGCTCTCAGTGATTCCAATGTATGGCCAGACCACCGCTCAGTAGATATTCTGCCAACTGTGTGATGCCATTGTGGATGCCGATTTACCATGGAAGCGGTTCGCTGGAATCACAACCGATGGAGTGCCATCAATGACGGGGAGGTGAAATGGACTGGTGGCACTTGTTCAAAGAAAACTGGAAGAGGAAGGTGTGGAGGAGGCCATTGCTCTGCACTGCATTATCCATCAGCAGGCCCTTTGCAGCAAATGCCTGAAGTTTGACAATGTAATGTCTGTTGTTGTGAAATGCATCAACCATATCAGATCCAGGGGCTTAAAGCACCGGCAGTTTCGGGCCTTTTTGGAGGAAATAGAGTCAGCATATGAGGATGTGCTCTACTTCACTGAGGTACGTTGGCTTAGCAGGGGAAACGTCTTGAAGAGGTTTTTTGAGTTGAGAGCAGAAGTGAAAGCCTTCATGGAGAAGGATGGGATGGCTGTTCCTGTGCTAAGTGAACCCAAATGGCTCATGGACTTAGCTTTCCTTGTTGACATCACACAGGAGCTGAATGTACTGAACAAGAATTTACAAGGCCAGGGGCAGCTTGTCACTGCTGCCTATGACAATGTCAGAGCATTCTCCACAAAACTTGTGTTATGGAAAGCCCAGCTCTGTCAGACAAATCCCTACCATTTTCCAGCATGCAAAGCACTCATGGATGCGGGCACACCATTCAGTGGTGAGAAGTATGCTGATGCCATTGTAAAACTACAGGAGGAATTTGATCACAGGTTTGCAGACTTCAAGAAACACAGAGCCACTTTTCAAATTTTTGCTGACCCCTTCTCCTTTGATGTGCAAGATGCCCCTCCGGTGCTTCAAATGGAGCTAATTGACCTGCAGTGCAATTCTGAACTCAAAGCCAAGTTCAGGGAGGTGAGTGGAAAAGCAGACAAGCTTGGACAATTTTTGAGAGAATTGCCCCCCACCTTCCCTGAGCTTTCCAGGATGTTCAAGCGGACCATGTGCCTTTTTGGAAGCACATATCTGTGTGAAAAGCTCTTTTGCACCATGAACTTTAATAAGTCAAAGTACAGGTCCAAACTTACTGATGAGCATCTTCAAGCCATACTGAGGGTCTCAATTGCTTCCTCCCTGAAGCCAGATGTGGCTCAGCTGTGTAAGAGGAAGCGCTGTCAGGTTTCTGGCAGCAAAGAGTAGGAAAAAGAAGCCTATGTTCTGAAGAATTGTTAATGTTCTGAACTGTTATTAATAAAGATTGAGAAGTTTGGATCAGTTGTACTTTTGTTTGAAATACTTGAAACCCTTTTTTTGTTGAATACTTGATGCGGCCCAGCCACTCCTAGACTCTACCTCCAGCGGCCCCCAGGTAAATTGAGTTTGAGACCCCTGCCTTAGATTGTTTGAGCAGATGTTTAGACGTGGCCTGTGCATCTCTATCTACTGTCCGCTTCTCTAAACATCTAAGGAATTCAACAAGAAAAATAAAAGCTGCCAACTGGCTGAAATAATTAACACAAAATGGACAGAACATTGTTTATTAGGGACGGAACATTTGATACTGAGACTTTGAAGCTTGTTTCACTTTTGTAACACTGGACTCAGTGTATCGGAGCTTGTATTAAACCAGCAGGAATGTGCGGGACTGATTCAAAGCTTTGGTGCTTTTATCTCACTGACTATATAAGAGACAGTCAAACTACACTCTAATACAGGGGTCTTAAACTTAAAATCTAGATCACTTTATTTATGAATGTGAAATGTATAAACACCTGAGAGATACATTTAATAATGATAAGAAAAACGAAGTGCTCAAAAAAGCTATGAACAATGATAAAATTTTCAAATTCCTCTCAGAATATATAGAAAGGGCTTTCTGAATAATATCCCAAACACTCAGGTATTGGGCAGAGGTGGAAAGAGTACTAAAATATTGTACTCAAGTAAAAGTACTACTACTTTAAATAATTTTTACTGAAATACGAGTAAAATTACTAGTCTAAAAACCTACTCAAGTAAAAAAGTAACTCATTTAAAACATACTTAGAGTAAACGTTACTTCGTTACTTGTGTTAGTAAAAAAAAAATTCTTAACAGCAGGGGGGTCTCTCCTGTGTAATGCAAACAGGACAAGTGGATATATCTCACAATAGTTGTTTTTAATTGAAATATAATGGAAAAAAACATGTTGATAGAAGATTTAAAGCATTTAGGAATGTAATGTGTTATTTTAGTACAGACCATCCCATAAAACATTTTCAAACTGTATAACCACTGAAGTTGGTATTAATTGTGGATTCTATAGAGCAGCCTTCTTTATACAAATACAAATACCAAACAACATCCTACTGCAGATCTCATAACTCAAAACAAGTCAAGGTTACAGGTGTTGTGACTTTCACTAAATGACTTAAAGAAAACCTTCAAGATGTAAGACAATTCTGGGAATAATGGATCTTTGAAGGGAGCTGGATCTTTAGGTTTCTGGCAGCAAAGAGTAGGTAAAAGAAGCCTATGTTCTGAAGAATTGTTCATGTTCTGAACTGTTATTAATAAAGATTGAGAAGTTTGGATCAGTTGTACTTTTGTTTGGAATACCTGAAACCCTTTTTTTGTGGAACACTTGATGCGGCCCAGCCGCTCCTAGACTCTACCTCCGGCGGCCCCCAGATAAATTGAGTTTGAGACCCCTGGCCTATATTAATGATTGATGCAATAAAATGCAAATTAATTATTTAAAAATCATACAATGTCTCTCAGTTGCAGTGTCCCTACGATAAAAATTACAGGCCTCTGCATTCTTTGTAGGTGGGAAAACTTGCAAAATCGGCAGTGTATCAAATACTTATTTTCCCCACTGTATGTGTCATTCAAAATAAGAAAATACATCTGGTGCCCTAGAATATTCTATGCTCTAAATAGTTCTGGCATTGTAATGTGATAGCTTGTCTTTCTTAGATTTACTTTGTTTTTACATCGTTGTTATGTTTGCACGTTCTATCTGATTGTTCTGTTCTCTTCACCTAGGTCCCAGCGCTCTAAAAAATTCTTACACTTAATGATTACTAAATATGTGAAAATACATTATATGATTATAAAAGGCCCTCACTCATTAATATATATCACAAATATTACATATATATTTGGTACCTTGAAATACAATAAACACTGGAAAGTTTAAGAATTATTAAATAAATGAATGATTGACAAATAAATAAATAAAACAATGTAAAGTGTTTCTCCATATTAGACTCTACAGTATAGAGTGAACATTTTAACCATTATACAGAGCTGAAGGTGCAGTTTTGTGTTTGTAATTAATACAGGGAAAATACTGATCTCATTATCTCTGTCCAGGTTGTGGAATTGTAATCTAACAGAGAAAAGTTGTGAAGTTCTGTCCTCAGTTCTCAGTTTAAACTCCTCCAGTCTGAAACATCTGAACCTGAGTAACAATAACCTGAATGATTCAGGAGTGAAGCTGCTCTCTGCTGGACTGGAGAATCCACACTGTAAACTGGAGATACTGGAGTAAGATCTTCACTTTCTAATCACTTAATCCTGGGAAACAATCAGCGTAAACAAATAAACCATCTCAGTGCAACACACACACACACGCACACACACTTTTAGAGACAATATTGAAATGATTACTGATTCAGCAACGTCATTTCAACTGCTTCCACTTTCATCTGCACTGCAGTCTGGGTAATATTATCAGATCTGCTACTTGGATTCCACCTACTGCTGCAGGGTGACATCTTTCATTTCTTGGATTGATCTGATTGTTTCTCTCCAGGTTGTGGAATTGTAACCTAACAGAGGAAATTTGTGAAATTCTGTCCTCAGTTCTCAGTTTAAACTCCTCCAGTCTGAAACATCTGAACCTGAGTAACAATAACCTGAAATATTTAGGAGTGAAGCTGCTCTCTGCTGGACTGGAGAATCCACACTGTAAACTGGAGATACTGGTGTAAGATCTTCACTTTCACACTGTAGATACAGAAGATCATTCATACAGAAACTGTTATTAACGTGTGTAGGAGTTTGATATTTTACTCATTTTCTCCACACAAGATAAAACACTTTATCATTCATATAATAGAATAGTTTTACATGTTAAAGATTTCTCAGTGATGATGTCTGGTTGTGGATCTGAATGAAGATGAAGGAGGAGGTGGGAGAAGATGATGTAGGATTTTTATTAAATTAGTTTCTTCTGCAGGTTGTGGAGCTGCAGTATTACCGATTAAGGTTTTACTGCTCTGGCTTCAGCTCTGAAATCAAATCTATCATCATTTCTGAGAGAACTGCAACTGAACGAAAATCATCCAGGAGAATCAGGAGTAAAACTGCTCAAAGATCTACAGGTGGATCCACAGTGTAACCTAGAAAAACTAAGGTAACTTGTTGTTGCTTTATACACAGACACACCTAAACAAACATTTAGACACACTCTCTCACACACACAATGGTATTCAAAACTGCTCATTAGCAGAACTTCATCTGTATCAGGGTTCTTCAGTGAACAGTGAATCATGTAAAATGTTCTATCATTGTTCCAGCTGGTGTGTGTGTGTGTGTGCTGGTGTTTATACTGGTTCAGTTTATGTTAAGTCTGATATGTTACAAACATCTGATCATGTCTGATCTCTTTTACAGCATCTGATTCTAACATACATTGAATTATGAGAAGATGATGAAGAGCTAAACACCATCTACTCTTCACACTGGGATTCTACATGGTGACGCTTTGCTGTTTCTTACTGCTGAAATCTGTAAACATGCTCTCTGTGTAATTTTTTGCTCCTCTCATGACTTCCTGTACAACTGCTGATGGACCTTCATATTCTCCTTCTTTACAACAAAGTACTGAAGTAATGAGATTGGAGAGCCCATCAGGTTAATGGTACCATCTATAATAATCTGGTAGACTGAACACTGAGCGCCTGGTACAGGCAAGTTTGAAGCTGAGAAATGGAGTGCGAGTCTATGAGGACTGCTTTAGAAAACCCTGCATTAGCTTGATGCATTAGCATGCTGTTCACTATCTGGCCCATAATGAAGAAGTTTAAAATGACTGGAGATGTTGAGATTCTGCCTGGAGGAGAAAATGAAGTGGCCAGAGAATCTTCAATGAGGTCTTGAGGTCAGAACTTCTTTCTAAATAACCAAAAGTTGATTAAACTACAATAGATTAAAATGAGAAACAAAGTGATGATTATTATTAATGTTAAATATAGAAGACGATGATAAATATATGTAAATATTTAATAAAAGGGACAGTAGGTGTAGCAGTTTTGTTAATGACTAATAATAATATCAACACTAATGTGATGAATATTTTGAATAAACCTTGTGTTCATGTTAACTTTAATGACTGGAATTACCATATAATTATTTTTTGGGAATATTGTGTGTGGAGTTCATGCAGTGCAGTGAAAAAGTATTTACCTCCCCTTCCAATTTAACAAATGATAATAAAGACCAAATAAACACAATGTTCTTAAACAATGGATTGATTGTTAGTGTTGAGGTTCTTATTGACAGTAATTGTTAGTGTGGTTATGTTTTAGGTTTATGTTTTATGTTGTTTTAAATAAGGTTGAGTGTTATTTAGGTGTGGTTATGTATATAGTTATTATTATTGCTATTGTGTAGGGTTATTTTATATTGAGGTTTTGTGGTTATTATATGAGGTTATTTTTAGGTTTATTAAGAATATATTCAGGGTTGTGTTTATTAAGGCCATGCTAGAAGAGGAAAGTTAATCTGGTAAACTCAAGGAAATACCTGTATGAACATATTTACACACGCACACCATCTTTTCTTATGTATACATACACGTGTGTTGTCCTCTGCTTGTCCCCGCCTACACTCACCCCCATGTATTGCATGCAAAAAGTATTAGTTAAGTCCTAATTGGGTTCTTATAAATCTAAAAGAAAAAAAATGGCACCCATAGGCCACTGCAAACCCCTATTAGTACTTTTTTTTTTATCTGCTGTGGGTGTGCCCCAGGACCCTCCGAACCCACCTGAGCATGACTCCAGGTGTATGTCTGTGGGGGCCAAGTATATATACATATAGACACATCCATAAATCCCTGTGTACACAAGCACACTCACCTATATATGACAAATAAGTAATAAATATAGTTGTCTAGTTGCCCACATCATAAAGAAATAAATATCCAAAATGTACATGCATAAATGCTTAGTTTAATCATACAAGTCATCATAGATGCACATACCCACACCCACACATATATTCACTGCAAGCATTTCTTATAGGCAGGATTGACTTTGAATTTTTTAAGCTGTGGCTTGTGATTAACGGGATGATGTCTTGGGAGTCCAGTTTACCCACGGGCATCTGTGTGGTTAATTCTCACAAAGTTTCAGCTTTAATTGAGCAGTGAAACTGTTTCGAGTATCCCCGTGGTCGTAACGCTTTAAAGAAAACCTGAGTGACTTCTGTGATTTAATTAGACTTAATTTAGATTAATTAATTAGATTTAATAAGACTCAATAGTCTTTTGAAAGTATGTCTGGGGTGATAACATGATTTGTGCAGTGAACTGTGTAGGTAGGATTGAAAAATATTTTTGTATGTAATGTTTTGTGTCCATTTTTAGCCATGAAAAAGATGGTAGTGTCTAAAATAAATAAATAAATAAATAAATCAACACGTTCGTGATGTGAACCGGCCAATTCCAAAAACTGTTCAAATAAGGTACGGTCATGTTGTCAGATGCCAAAGATATCATCCAAGTATCTATAGTACATCATGGGCAAGTGTGTGCATTTAGTGAATAGTGTTTCCTCCCATTCTGCCATGTAGATGTTTGTGTCGGCAGGCGCAAATTTCTTGCCCATGGCTGTAACATGAATTTGTAAATACATTTCTGAGTTGAATTTAGTCATTTCTAGTGAAGTTTAATTCCAACAGTTTTAGAATGCATTTATCTGGGCGAGTTGGATCTGGGTATTTGTTAAAGCATCTCTTCACTGCTTGTACACCAACATTGGTGTCAATATTGGTGTACAAGCTCACAATGAGGATCTGTCTATAAAAAGGAAACATGAGGTTATTGTTTTAATATTGAAAATAGTCCAACATTTTAAGTTTTTTGTTAAACACATGGATGTCCCTTCCGAGTTCCCCCAGATTGCCATTTTGTGGAACTGGATCAAAGGTTAATCCTTTACTCAGAATGTTTTCTTGAGCATCTGTGAGAGTAAAAGTTTGTGAAAGGTTAATGATGTTTTTCTTTAAAGGTTGTGTTCGGCACTTTAAAATCCTCAAAAGTTTAACTGGTCTAACCAAAATCTGGAGAGCTGCATCCCTGGTCCAATGGACAGGATTCCTAGGGTCCACCTTAAATCTCAATTGGCTTAGTTCCTGTAAAAGGTTGCCCCACTCCCTAATAAAATCATCAAGTATCTTCAAGTTGTGTTGCTGCTGCTCCTGTAAAAGGTCAGAGAAATAAATGAGAGGTGTATAAACGGTGGCAGCTCCTGCAGTTGTTTTTTGGCCATCTTGTACACCTGCTAGTCTTTGCTGTTTATACCCAAGGAAAGGATGACCGTCTGCATGCTGGGGTTCGGGGTCAGCTTCTGCAGGACTTTGGCAATGTGCAAAAAGTTGGCCCCTGGGAAGCTATCCACCTGGATGTCTGGATGGTCAAAATAAGGTATTCTGGCCAAATTCAAATATAATGGGTCTGGTAATGTCAAGTGACCAATCTGTATTTTTTTTTGGTTCTGGGATGTTTTGTAGGCACCTGAAACTTTGACTCTCCCTTGCACAGGGATCTGATATCCTGAATAGAGGTATTAATTCTGCTTTGATTAATTGATTAAGAGGGCTATTATTACAGGGAAATGAAGGGAGGGCTCAGAATAGGCCTTTATTTGACTGCCATTTGGAGAACCTTTGCATCGTCTTGTCCTTCCCCTCTCTCTCGGAGTCTCCTCTGCCCCCTTTCTGCGATGCAGCTAAGGAGAGTAAAGAAATATTGTTTTAGGTAAGTTGACATTACCAATGATTGCATTATGTTTTTTACTGCTACTGACCTGTGGTCTTATAGTATCTTGTTTCTGTGTTGATTTAGGTTGTGGGTGGACTTCAGTGTGTATTGTTTTAGTCCTGCAGAGGCTGACCTTGTTTTGACCCACGTCAGATGACCCTGTCTCATTTGAAACCAATCTGGCTGTCAGTGTTGTTTTGGTTCTATGCAGAATTTCATCCTTAAGTTTATGTTTGAATCTATTTCCCAATCAGGTAGTTTAAATTGTTTAATGGATTTGTTCAATTTTGTTTAAACCTCACTGTAATGTTCTTTTAGAATTTGCATGTTAATCATTATCCAGTTGTGTGTGGTTTTTTTTACTTTGGTGGTGGTATTTTGACTATGACATGATGGCTTAATAATTGTTGTGAGGTCGTTTGCCTGTTTTGACATGCCTTTAGGAAAATTACCAGTTCTGATTTCACTGTGTTCTGATTTTACTAATTTCACTGTGGTGTATAGTCTGAATTCATTTAAAATAAGACTTCCAAAGAGTTCTAGATATCTGCATTTATTTAAAATTTACTCGTGTCTTTGCCTTGTTATTTCATCGCCTTTAAAGTCTCTAAAATAGAAAGTCTACTGCTTACTGAAACCATTGCTGTAAAACCAAGAAATTAAAAGAAGAGGTAAAAAAACATTATTTAGTAAAATAACTAATGCAATCCATTGTTTGGTTCCTCAGACTTAAAATAAACTTGGGGGGGGAGATCCAAGATGTTTGGAGAGTGCTTGGAGTAAACAAGCCGAGTTCTGGGTTAGGGTTACAGTCAGGGAAAAATTAGGGTTAGAACTAAGATTATGATTAGCTCTATGGTTAATTAGGGTTGGGGGGGGGGGGGGGGGGGAGGGGGCAGGGGGCCCAGCGAGATTATCTGCTAGGGCACCAGTGCTGGGATTTTGATCTCTCACAGTTTGAATCTCTGGCCGGGCTGGCCACGACTGACAGTGCAGCAGACAAAAATCGGCCACTAGTCTGCTGGGTTGGGCAAAGACCGGAATAAAAAGTGGGCGGGGTCTGCAACACTGTAAGGACCCTGGTTAGTAGCCCAAGATGCCTTTACAGAAGTGGAGATCTGCGTGCGACTCTCCATAAGTGAGAAAAGGCTCATGCAATTTCACTGTCTGTATTTCACAACACTGTACATAGTATTGTATTTCCAGGCTTGTGGGTCACATACAGTATTCAGGTGCTTGTGCGGTCTGTTGGATCTTTCCGGACCTAAATTTCGATCTTCTCCGGTGCATTGTCACCAAAAATCGATATGTTCCGAAACAGGAACCTTCATTCACAACTGAATACAAAGAATTGTAGTTTTTTTTGCGGGAATTGTGACGTCACGATCAAGTTTTAGAGTGAACAGAAAGCAACAACGTTGTGTATCGACTTCAATGATTATGCGTTTTTGGTTTCATTAAAAATAGCACATAGGTTCTAAGAAGTGAACAGAACCGAAATAACAGAAATGTGAGGAGTGCAAAATGTTTGGGACATTAAAGCATGTCATATTTTTTTTAGCATATTATTATATTTATAAGCATACAGTCATACAGATGCAGGTTGTGTTGTGTTTAGCCATTTAGCTGCGTACTATATAAAAGTGAGAACTTTTAATCCACCATAAATAAAGCCAAAAAAATAAAAAACATGACATGCCCACTAGCAGCAGGCCAATACTAGTTAGTAGCTAGTTTTTTTGTCAAAATAAATAAAAACCACCAGCTAATATGACACTTTTTCTTGCCACCCTGACTGAGGTAAACCGATGACTGAAGAGTGAATGGACACCCACGACCTTGCTCACACACCCACCTTGTTGCTCATGCTGGAGAGGAAGTTGGTGATGAAGAGGCACATGCACAGGTGGTGATGGATGGTGGTACGAGTTTATTTGATGAAGCAGCAGAAGACAAAGGTGAGGATGCAGAGGACCAGACAGACCAGATAGAGGGACAGGCTGACCCGAGTGATCCACACCTACTGAAACTGCAGCCCTGCAGAGAGAGACTAATTAATTTTGGGACAACAGGTTTTATAATGACATGGTTTGATGAGTACATTGAGGAGGAACTCCTATGGCCTGCACACAGCCTTGACCTCCACCCCACTGAACATCTTTGGGATGAATTGGATGAATGGAAATAGTGACTGTGAACCAGGCCTACTTTGTGGAAAGTCAGTGGAAAGCCCTCTGAGAAGAGTGAAGGCTGTTGTATTAATGCAGATGTTTTTGGACTGCGATGTCTAACAAGCTTATGATCATGTGTTTACATACTTTTGGCTATATAGTGTATAGGCAAACAAAACCAACACATAGTAAAAAAACACCACCATTGGACACCTAATCCAATCTTTAGGGATGAATTGGAACACTTTTGGTAGAGAACTGAAGGGTATGTTTACCTTGATGGGATAAAGGGCCATTAAAACAGTGAAGCTGCTCAGGTGATTCCAGGTGCAAGCAGCATGTGTGATGTGTGGAGTTAAACCCCACCTTCCTACAGCCCATCCTGACCACGCACCTTTGGTCTGTTCCAAATACAGGCAGCTGTAGTTCACTTCACCTTCCTGTGGGACAGAAGCAGGCGCAAGAAGAGAATTAATAATTGTCACAGTGTTAGAAATGCATTTTTTTCTTACCTCACACAGGCACAAATTATCACAGACACACTCCAAAGTCTTTTTGGCCTTTTAGAGAGGATAAGGCTATTAGAGCCAAAGTTGTATAACAAGCTGATGGTAAGGTATCCACATACTTTTGGCCATATTTACATTTACAGCATTTAGCACTATTAGCTTGAGGGGCCTTGCTCAGGGGCCCAACAATGGCACCCTGGTGGTGGTTGGACTTGAACTGGCAACCTTCTGATTACTAGTCTGCTTCTGGAGGGTATATACATGTTATTGTTGTACCTGCAGTTCGGACAGAGACTGTGTGTCCTTGTTACTGATGAGCACCGTAACCACCCGGGAATTGAGCGTGTGGGTGGTGTTTCTGTCTGATGACTCGACACCCTGGTTCTGTTTTAGAGTGTTGCTAAAGTTTGGAGATTTGTAGCTGACCAAGGCCACGAACACATAACCTGAACAAGAGCAGAAAGAAAAAATTGTGACATCAGAAACAAAAATTATGACATCACAAAAACTATGAAATCGGAAACAAACTAACATCAGAAATATAAACAATGACATCGTAGTTTCTACATTTTTCTCCTTTCTGCTGACATCCGATTTCACAAGAAGGTTTACCTTTAGGTAACAGTCAGAAAGACTTAAAAAAACAAGAAAACATGTCAACTTTAAATACAAAAACAGTGTTGGTTTATAGACTATATGGTCAAAAGTATTTGGACACCCGACCATGAACTTGTTGGATGTCTTGGTTTAAAAACAAACTGTAGTAAAATGAGTGACCTTTGGGTGATCTTTTCAGCTAGAACAACATCAGTTCTACAGTGATCCTGACAGTAATTCCACTTCGAGGTGTGGTATCTCCTTCAAGAATCTTATCAGCCACTTCAGCACCAAATTTATGTACACAGTCTCAGGTGTAAACAGGACATTTTCAGGAGAGTGGGTCTGTGCTTTCTTCAGAATATATGAAAACATGTGTACATCTGTTGTCAAACTACAAGGAAGTGGTGCTTGCCACTAGTGTAGTGGCTTCTATTGTTTGTGATCTGGAAGAATTCACAAAGAGGTGCACTCACATATTAAGCATAACGTTCTCTCAGTAGTTCCTGAAACATTTCTTATAAGGTCAGTTGTAGAACAAAACTTGGAAGATTTTGAAAACCTCTTTGCATGTTTTAATTCTGACGCTAAAAGGGAGAAGTGGGGAATTGTGCCAGTGGAAATTGTTTTGGGAGTTGGGTGTGATAGTAAATGCGACAAGAAAACTGGCACTTACAGTCAAATGCCTGTGAATGACACATTCATTTATATTCCTATTTTGGAAAGTTTGAAATTCATGTTCAGAAATTCAGAGATTTGTGATGATCAAAGCACCTACCTCATCTCTTGGGAGTGTGTACAAGGACTGCAGTGATGGAAGTTACTTTAAAAACCATCCTCTGTTCTCTGTTTACAAATGCCTTGCAAATCCAGTTCTATTATGACGACTTTAAGACGGCCAATCGTATGGACCAGATGATGGCATGTATGTGGTGTTGTTGCATTGTTCGTTTTAGTCTGTATTCATATTTCAAATGTATAAATCTGACCATTGTAAGCCATACTGCTCCTCAGGCTTTCAGGTCAGCACAGCATGTATTTTTCCCCACACAAATGTTTTTCTACTGCAGAAAATCCATTTAATAAAACAATGGATGAAACACTTTTAATTATGTTTTTTTTTTTATATATATATATAAAACCTGTGTTAAATTTACTAATAAAAAAAAGTGTTAAATTAACTCTAGTCAGTGAGAAATATATCAACGCTATAAAAGTATTACTGATAACACTGGTATTGTTTTTTTTGTTTTTTTTATCTCTGCAAGATATAACCTACTTATATCTTAAGTGTTAGTGTTAAAATACTTTGTGTTAAAATAACTCTGGTCAGAGTTTTCCTTTAACACTATAGAGTAACTAGATTGACACTAAAACTACCAAGAGTGTTAAAATAACTCTAGCCAGTGAGAATTATATAAACACTTTAAGTGTTAAAATGAACACTTACAGAGTTGATTTAACACTGAGGATTTTGCTGTGTGTGCACCAGTTGAGCAAAACACGAAACTGCAGCTATAGCGCCAAATTATGTCCAAATAGCTCTACTGATGAACTATTATGTTATTATTGTTTAGGGACACTGAATTGAAAGTAATAAGAATATCTGACCTTAAATGCATTTGTTAGAAGTAACTATTTATTTAAGGTTAATAATATACAGGGGTTGGACTAAATAACTGAAACACCTGTCATTTTAGTGTGGGAGGTTTCATGGCTAAATTGGACCAGTCTGGTGGCCAATCTTCATTAATTGCACATTGCACCAGTAAGAGCAGAGTGTGAAGGGTTAATTAGCAGGGCAAGAGCACAGTTTTGCTCAAAATATTGCAATGCACACAACATTATGGGTGACATACCAGAGTTCAAAAGAGGACAAATTGTTGGTGCACGTCTTGCTGGCGCATCTGTGACCAAGACAGCAAGTCTTTGTGATGTATCAAGAGCCACGGTATCCAGGGTAATGTCAGCATACCACCAAGAAGGACAAACCACATCCAACAGGATTAACTGTGGACGCAAGAGGAAGCTGTCTGAAAGGGATGTTCGGGTGCTAACCCGGATTGTATCCAAAAAACATAAAACCACGGCTGCCCAAATCACGGCAGAATTAAATGTGCACCTCAACTCTCCTGTTTCCACCAGAACTGTCCGTCGGGAGCTCCACAGGGTCAATACACGGCCGGGCTGCTATAGCCAAACCTTTGGTCACTCGTGCCAATGCCAAACGTCGGTTTCAATGGTGCAAGGAGCGCAAATCTTGGGCTGTGGACAATGTGAAACATGTATTGTTCTCTGATGAGTCCACCTTTACTGTTTTCCCCACATACGGGAGAGTTACGGTGTGGAGAAGCCCCAAAGAAGCGTACCACCCAGACTGTTGCATGCCCAGAGTGAAGCATGGGGGGTGGATCAGTGATGGTTTGGGCTGCCATATCATGGTATTCCCTTGGCCCAATACTTGTGCTAGATGGGCACGTCACTGCCAAGGACTACCGAACCCTTCTGGAGGACCATGTGCATCCAATGGCGGTGCCGTGTATCAGGATGACAATGCACCAATACACACAGCAAGACTGGTGAAAAATTGGTTTGATGAACATGAAAGTGAAGTTGAACATCTCCTATGGCCTGCACAGTCACCAGATCTAAATATTATTGAGCCACTTTGGGGTGTTTTGGAGAAGCGAGTCAGGAAACGTTTTCCTCCACCAGCATCACGTAGTGACCTGGCCACTATCCTGCAAGAAGAATGGCTTAAAATCCCTCTGACCACTGTGCAGGACTTGTATATGTCATTTCCAAGACGAATTGACGCTGTATTGGCCGCAAAAGGAGGCCCTACAACATACTAATAAATTATTGTGGTCTAAAACCAGGTGTTTCAGTTATTTTGTCCAACCCCTGTAGTTGCATGGTTTGAAAAAAATCTTACTTTATACATGTTAACATGGTGCCTCCAATTACATTGCCAATCCACCCACAACCCCCAAACCAAACTTTCACCCAAGTGCAGGTATCCGCCAGGCCCATGCTGCCATCCTGCAATGTGCTCTCTTTTTGAAAACCAAAACAGGACCCTAACTAGGAGCACTTGCTCCCATTTTCAAGACATCTGCAGATGTTTGCCATCTGTAAACCCTCCCAGCATCTCACGATTACAAGGTACAGCCATGAAGGTTATTACCACACCACATTATTATAAAGAAAATAAAAAAACAACTCAAATAAGAATAAACTGAGGCAAGTTCCATCCACCCCCTTAGTATAAATGTATTTAAGAAACTGGACTAAAAGTAATATTGCATAATATATAAAACAATTACTTACTAAACTTTGCCTTTAATCACCTCGACAGCAGTAATGAGATTTCATATGAACGCCAACTGGGGTCAAGATAAAAAGGAACTGGTTATCCAAGGCCTTTAACTGGTCTTCCACAAGCTGTGACTTTAGCTGCCTCAGCAGCAGAGATACTGGTAGATACTGGTTTGATTCTGGTTTGGACAACTGCAAACCTTCAGAGATGGAGTTTATGTCCATTTCCAAGCAGACAGGTCAAACAAAACAAAAAGTAGAGCTAAAACAAATGCAACACTAAGTTTCAACTGTAAGAAGGCTTTATTAATCCCTTTTCTAACAAGCCAAATCAATAACAAACGAACCCTACACTCAGTAAGTTTTCTCCACACACACCTCAGTGAACTGAGAACTCAAATGAGCCTCAGGTGAATTTAATAAGAGCTACTAATGCAGCTGGGTCCTGATGTTACTGTTAATAGCAGTGCTGCTGGGTCCTAGTGTCCTATAGTTCACCTACCATTCTGCTGTACTTTCGTCTCCTACCCGTTACATACATTCAATCAAGTTTAGCTCATTTGAGCACCATACACACTTCTGAAACACAATAACATTAAACTAGGTCACGTAATAATGATAGTACATTTAATTAAACATTCAACTTGTTAAAGAATTAAAATTAAATCCGCACCCGCTGCTGCTGCTGGTACCACGGTAACCACACACACCGCTCAGCTGCTGCTGCTGATCCTCTTTCACCTGCATTTAGTACAAAACACCAACAACAAATCATCTGGATTCAACCTTTTCTTAACCAGGTACCAGAAAAGTCGCTCACTGCTGCCGTCAAAACCACGCAGTAAAGTTAGTTTAATATTCAACATTCGTTTAACCTACAAACCTTGTTTATAAGAATTATTTATTTTCAGTATAAAAGTATTATGGATTTTTTTTATCATAACTATAAATTAAAATAAAATACAAATAAAAGTAGCTTCTATAAAACAAGGTTTGTAGGATGTGAGGGACATAAATATGTGTTTAGTAAAAATAATTTGACTTTATTATATTAAATCATGTCAGAGTTTAATAGATTTATTTCTGATACACACTTATTATGGATTTACCGATATTAACTTTAAATAAAACAAATATAAAAGTAGTATCTATAAAACAAGGTTTGTAGGATGTGAGGTACATTATTATGTGTATATTAAAAATATGTATATTAACAATATATTATAAAAAATTAAAAGTTTGTATATTAAAAATATATAAAAAATAGTGGCCCTGTCCACACTGCCCTCTGCTCCTCTTTTATTGCTGGACCTGAAGCCGGTGATGGTCCTCATTCCACTCCAGACCTCCCTCATGTTTCCACTCCAGCTTCCTCCTATATCTGTTCTTAGCCTCCTTGATAGTTGTCTTCAGTTCCTTCTGGATCGTTCTCACCTCCTCCCTGTCTCCAGCTCTAAAGGCCCTCTTCTTATTGTTAAAGAGAGCTTTAATGTCTTTGTTACCCACGGCTTGTTATTTAGATTTTACATTTAACAGTCCTGGTTGGTACAATGTAGTCAGTGATTATTATGGATTTATTGATCTTAACTATGAATTAAAATACAACAAATATAAAAACAGTATCTATAAAACAAGGTTTGTAGGATGTGAGAGACATTAATATGTGTTTATAAAAAATAGTTTAACTTTATTATACTAAATCATATCAGAGTTTAATAGATTTATTTAGTTCCATTATAAAAGTATTATGGATTAATTGATCTTAAGTATAAATAAAAATAAAATAAAAATAGAAGCAGTATCTATAAAACAAGGTTTGTAGGTTGTAAGACACTAATATGTGTTTATAAAAAATAATTTTGGTTTATTATATTAAATCATATCAGAGTTTCATAGATTTATTTGTGTCCAATATAAAAATATTATGTATTTATTGACTTTAACTATACATTAAAATTAAATAAAAATAAAAGCAGTAACTATAAAACAAGGTTTGTAGGTTGTGAGGGGCATTAATGTGTTTATAAAAAATAGTTTGACTTTATTATAATAAATCATATCAGAGTTTAATAAATGTATTTGTGCCCAATATAAAAGTATTATGGATTTATTGCTCTTAACTATAAATTAAAATAAATAAAAAATAAAAGCAGTATTTAAAAAACAAGGTTTGTAGGATGTGAGGAACATTAATATTTGTTTATAAAAAATAGTTTGATTTTAATACATTAAATCATATAAGAGTTTAATAGATTTATTTAGTTTCAATCTAAAAGTATTATGGATTTATTGATCTTAACTTTAAATTAAAATAAATTAAAAATAAAAGCAGTAATTGTAAAACAAGGTTTGTAGGTTGTGAGGGACACTAATATGTGTTTATAAAAAAATAGTTTGGATTTATTATATTAAATCATATCAGAGTTTAATACATTAATTTGTGTCAAATATAAAAGTAATATGTATTTATTAATTTTAACTATAAATTTAAATAAATAAATAAATAAAAACAGTATCTATAAAACAACTTTTGAAGGATGTGAGGGACATTAACATGTGTATATTAAAAATAGTTTAACTTTATTATATTAAATCATATCAAAGTTTAATAGATTTTTTCAGTTACAATATAAAAGTATTGTGGATTTACTGATTTTAACTATAAATTAAAATAAAATTAAAATAAAAGCAATATCTATAAAAAAAAACAGTTTAGTAGGTTGTGAGGAATATTAATATGTGTATATTAAAAATAGTTTGACTTTATTATATTAAATTACATCTGAGTTTAATCGATTTATCCCTTATATACACTTGTTATGGATTCATTGATCTTAACTATAAATAAAAATAATACAAAAATAAAAGCAGTAATTATAAAACAAGGTTTGTAGGTTGTGAGGGACATTAATATGTGTTTATAAAAAATAGTTTGACATGATTCCTCAATATATTACAAGACTTTAATGGATTTATTTCTCTGTAATAAGTGCAGATGAAATGTTTCCTACAATTTTCTGTTAGTTTTATGACGCTCCCTAACACGTTAGCTGAAGTTGGCGCTTGATCAGCGGTTTCATTTGAATTTTTTCTTTAAATAAATAAATTTGACCTTAAAATTATTATAAAATACACTGTAAAAAGTAAAACATTGCTGTCGTTCATTTAATGTTTTTTTTCTAATTAAAATAGTTGAAAATTATTAGTTTGATTGTTTGAATTCGACTTCTTAATGTACTGTATATCTACAGTTTGTACCTGTTTTTTTATATTGATACAGTGTAAAATGTCAGATTGACTTTAAATTGCAATTATTCATTTAATCAGGGCAAGTTTTTAGCTTGAGCAAGATTTGCGCATGCGCAAACACGCCCGGACCTGTCGGTTAATTTCGTCAGTTGTGTCAACCACTTCAGGAGAAATAGCGAGAAGGGTACCTCTGCAGACCGGAGCCAGCCTTAAGTAGGCGGGGCTTATACCGCAAGTGGGAGGATACCCGCAAGTGGGAGGGGCTTATACAAAAACTGGGTGGTACAACTCAAAACTGGTGTTACAAAACCATTCCACACGTTTCCGTTAAGCGTTTTATATTCATATAAATATTTCAATAGTATGTTATACAGTATGATTCAAAACTGTCTGTGTGTGATCATAAAATAAACAAGGTAAACATTTTTATTTGAGACCACATACAATGTGTCCTACAAGGGGTAAAATGTCTGCATACATATAGGCTACTACTCTCTTTTTATAAAAATATATATATATATATATTTTTTTAATAGTTTATTTAACATTGTTACATAAAATGCACCAGATGTATTGTATAAGAGGCTTCTAGCATAAGCTCATTTGCAACCCCAGTCCCTGCTTAGGCAAAAAAGTACAAAATGTAAATACATAAAATACATAAAACAACATACTGATTTGAGCAATTACATTTATGATGAGTCCATCTTTATATCTGTTTATCAACTAATACTTACAGAGTGTTCACAGGTTGGATTCTGTTTAAACCATTGCTTTAAATTTATATTAAAAACTTTTAATTCATTTTGGGTTTTAATTTCTGAAGGTAATAAATTCCATAATCGTACACCTTTAACTGTAAAAGATGACTGACCAAAAGTTGTTCTATAGACTGGCATTCTACAGTTGCCACTTACTTCTCCCCTGGTTGTCACTCCTTTGTTTTCCTGCTTTGTAATAAACTGGCACAATATTTTTGGTGCAAGATTATTTACACACTTAAAGACAAGCTTTAGGATAGAGAACTTTATAAAATGATCAAATCTCAGCAAGTTGTATCTTTTTAGAATTTCACGATGCCATCTCATTGATTTCCGATCCATCACTTTTAATGCCTGTTTATATAATGACATTATAGGTTTAATTGTTGTTTGAGAAGCTTGACCCCATACAGTTGCACAATATGACATATGAGATAGAATCATAGCATGCACATACATCTTTGCAGCCTTCAGTGAAATGCAAGGTCTTATCATTCGAAAGCAGTTTAAGTTTTAATAGTTTTGGATAATTTCTTTATGTGAGTATCAAATTTTAATTGAGAATCCAAAGTCACTCCTAAATATTTGAACTCACTAACTCACTAACTTTCTCAATTTCCTTTTCATTATCATATATCAAAAAATCTTTTTGTTGTTTTTGTCTTAAGGTGAAACACATCGATACAGTTTTAGTATGATTTAAAGACAAACAATTGTTATTAAGCCACTGAGAAACACTAGTCATTTGCCTATTTAATATTTCTGCTGCTTTCTGTGGAGTCTTTGCTGATACATAAATGATTGTATCGTCAGCATACATTTGACACTCTGTGCCTTTGCATATTTCAGGCAAATCATTTATGTATTTTTTAAGTTAATATGGGTGGGGAGGAACCCATGGGAATTGCCTGTAAATATATGGAAGTGTAACAGTGTACACTTGTTTTCTCTAATGAAAGCACAATGGACTCACTAATATCAAGTAGAGATATAATAATCTATTATTTATACAAAAGTTATATAATAATTTAACACACTGCAATTAACTTATATTTGAAATGAACTATATGAAAGCATAATCATCAAAACCCTAGTCCAACTTAACCCATAAGAGCCATTTTTTTTTATTCAAACCATTTTGGCTGTGTTGAATAAATACAGCTCATATTTGCCTGAGGTTATTCATTATTAAGAGGAGCTGCTCAGATGGAAACTGGCCCTGATTGGCACAATTCACGGACACAAGCCTGAGCTTCCCCTCAGTTGCTCCAGGCAAGAGCAAGAGCGCTCTTCTCCTCCACCTTTGCTTTTATGAAGATCCACACACTGGTCAGTTATTCCCTGACTGGGCAAGGATGTGCTGCTCCTAAGCACGAAACACCGCACAAGGTGGGAGAAATGCCCCACACATCAAAAAGAGAGGGTATCTTCTATGCTCATCAGCTGCTGCAGGAATAGTAATTTATCTTACTTGTTCTCTCTCTCTCTCTCTCTCTCTCTCTCTCTCTCTCTCTCTCGCCCTACATATACTTTGAGTATCTTGAAAAGCGCTATATAAATAAAATGTATTATTATTATTACATATATTTTTACAGCAGTTTTTGGGAAGTAGTCATTTTTTGGCCTTGAGTGTGAGTTTTTCTTTAATCTGACACTGCAAAAAAAAAAAAAAGCACCAAAATCAATGTTGCTGCCAATCATTGACCCATCTCAGGGCCTAATAACAGTAAGAATGTTGAAATGTATTTTATGGAAATTATTTTAGTTTTTTTTTTCAATAAAAAACAATGGTGCTATGTAACATACCAGCATTTAAAAGGTTAAAAAAAGTAATATTTGATATGTATATTTCAGGCAGAAGTAGTTTTAAAAGTTTTATATTCATGCATAATATTTTTACAGCAGTTTTGCGAAGAGGCAATTTTTTTGTCCTTAGGGACAAATGCATTAGAATATTAAAGACCTATTAAAGGTTAATTATTTGGGTTTTAGATTTACAAGAAAGGGGGTTATAATGTTATGCCTGATTTGTGTATGCTATTAGTAATATTGTTTAGTAATACCTCTTATCCAAAATCAGAATGTAAATGCATTTTGTTTAACTTGTACCTGTAACCTGTACCTGACAATGATATTTGAACAATAACAGGTAACATATACTATTTTATGGAAATTATTTTAGTTTTTTTTTTCAATAAAAAACAATGGTGCTATGTAACATACCAGCATTTAAAAGGTTAAAAAAAGTAATATTTGATATGTATATTTCAGGCAGAAGTAGTTTTAAAAGTTTTATATTCATGCATAATATTTTTACAGCAGTTTTGCGAAGAGGCAATTTTTTGTCCTTAGGGACCTGTAACCTGTACCTGACAATGATATTTGAACAATAACAGGTAACATATACTATTTTAATTGTATTTTTATTATGTTTCCGATGTGAAAGTTGCATATTAAATAGTGGGTTAAGACCGGAAATTCATTGAACCCTACTCCTTTAGGACCCTGTCTTGCAAAGACGTTCTTTCGCTGATATCCGCCCACTTGCGGCACAAGCCCCTCCTACTTGCGGGTACCCGCCCACTTGCGGTATAAGCCCCTCCTACTCACGGTACTCCGGTCTGCAGAGATACATACTTGGTTCCTAGTGGTGGTAAATTCGGTTCATTTCATGGACTCGAGTTAATCTGAGTCACTCAGTAATGTGATCCGGTTCACTTGAGTCAGTTGAGTCACTTGTACTAACATCTTGATTGTGATTGATTTACTGCATGAAAATGCATCAAAATATCTCTTGTCTTCTGTGCACTCATCTTCTGTAAATAAATCCTTCTCTCTTAATTCTCTTGGCACTCATATGATCCGGGTTAATTGAGATTTCAGACTCATGATTCCTGATTCAGTACAAAGATTCGAATCATTAACCTCGGTGATTCAGGAACCGCCCAGCTCTGACGGAAGACAGTAAAAGTGAAAGTAAAAGAACGCTGCTATTGTTTATGTCGAGAGGAACTAAAACAGTTTAGAACAATACAGTGAGTATCTGAATCTAAAGTTCACACTCACAAATGATTTAATTCTACATTAGATCTGATTACAGAGTACTTTTATTTTATTTACCCAGCTAACACAGAACGTTCCCGTAACGTTTGATTTTGGTTCCCCTATGGTTATTTTTAGGGAACCATCCCATAACGTTATGGGAACGTTCTATTTTCGTTAAAAAAATTAGCGCTGTTCCCGGAACGTTCCGGGAACTATGAAACCTAACGTTCTCTCATGGTTTTATGAAAACTAACAGAGAACGTTATCTAAAAGTTGCCTTAAGATTTTCTTTCTTATGTGTTTAAAGTAACATTCCAGTAACGTTCCCGGAAGGTTTTCTTATGATCTTTAAAGTTTTTTGGTAGGAACTTACCAAAAAAACAGCCTTTTGCTTGAGACGGTCCATGTAGATCAACCTTTACTTACCCAGCTAGCAAAATTGTATCGGCCCACAAGCGGCCCGAATCGCGCATGCCGGAAAAAAACCAGTCGGCCCGATGCCCGCGCGCCGAGTCGGCGTTGTCTCGGTTGTGAATCACGGCCGCAGCGCGGCCCGATATTTCTGGCCCGAGTCTGGGAATAACTCGGCCCGGACTCGGCCGAGTGTTACGGCTGAGATACGGCTCAAATGAGTCGGCCCTCGACCGGCAAGCCATAATACGGCCTAGTTTGAGCCAGATGTATGCCGTAAGTACCTGACTCGGCCCAGTTTCGGCTTATTACCAGTATCCCCCCATCCTATCCCACCCTGTCTGCCAATCCTTCCCTCAGAAAACAGAATCAGGTTACATGGAAAATGACTGCTTTTATTAAATAACGATTTACATACATTACAATACAATGTCTCTATAAAAAAATGGCAACTGCAGTATACACAAACCTAAATCACGATATATATATATTTATATGTATATATATATATATATATATATATATATATATATATATACATATATATATACATATATATATATATACATATATATATATATACACACACACACACATATATATACATATACAAATAGATAGAGATAGATCTAGATATATAGACAGATATATAGACATACATATCTAGATAGATAGCGAGATAGTTAGATAGATAGCGTTAGAGATAGATATAGAAATAGATATATAGACAAATATATAGATAGACAGATAGAGACAGAGTTAGAAATAGTTAGATATCTATAGATAGAGAGATAAGATAGACAGATATATAGATAGATGGATATATATAGACAGATATATATATAGATAGATGGAGATATAGATAGATAGAGACAGACAGATAGATATCACATTATACATATATTATGTTTACTAAGTAGAAAACAGATTTTATTCCACATTAATTATAATTTATGAGAGCAGAGCCATATGTGTGTATAATAAAAACCTGTACTAGTATAAACTTAGAGCATGCGATGCTATAACAAACATATATAAACCTGGGTAAAGTTTACAAAATAAGGTTTCTAATTTTAAATTTGAGATTACATTTCACAAATCCACGGGTATTTTACAAAATCAGGAGTACGGATTACAAATTAACGGGTACAGTTTATAAACCGAGAATGGATTACTAAACCATGGGGACTAAACCATTTCCTTTTTAGTGACCGCTACCATGTGCTGTAAATTAGAATCAAATGGAATGACTTTTCCTGTTTGTAGAGCTGCATTTCCTCTTCCACATCAGGCCGTATCTTCCATATCTTACCAGTTCTTCTAGTCTTTCACTGGAGCTGTAAAATGCAGGAGCAGTGAATCAGTTTTCTAATGGACATAAATCTCATCTAATCTATAATTCAATTGTGGTTGTACAGTGAGAGTACAGACACAAGTCTACACTGACTTTTGACTGGTGGCAAGCTTCCTCTTTTTTAATTTTTTTTTTTTAATGTTTTTTTGTTTTTTTGTTTAAGAAAACAGGTCACTATACATCGACATCAACTGCATGCCTCTACAAATCAGCTACCCATTCAACTGTTTGAAATATAGTAGAGAGGTATGTAATGCAGAAATTACCTCCTCTTGTCTCCTTGCCCTCTCCTTTCTCCCTCCATCTCTATCTGGAGCCAGATGTAGCCATCTTTTTACCACTGACTCAATGGCTACATCTGTGGCTTCTGCACACACAACATTTTTTCTCACTGACTCTAAAATAGAGAAACATGACATGTTAGGCAAATATCTATCACTTAAAAACAGTACTTGAAATTAGGAGAGTCCTCATGGTCAGATTATGACAGTAAAGGGCCCCTGGGTAAGAAAGTGCTATAGATCCCACCTGTCCCTCAGGAAAACTGAGATCTACAATATGTTATGTAGTTTGTCCCTCCTGAACATGACACTGTCTTTTATGTGATTATTAATCAGTGTACTTACGATTGACTATTTCTCGTAAACATGAGTCGCTGAATGAGACCTTTCCATTGGCCCCTTTCCAGTTCATTGATCTAGCGAGGTCATTTGAAATCATCTTCTGAAGAGTACGCCATGTCGTATCTCTTACATTTGTACCCCCGATGATGCCAAAATAGTTTATCTGAAGCAAAACAGCAATAAGTTGACATTGTGTAAGCTAATTTACAATTCTTTTAAAAAAGATAAAAGTAGTGATCAGATGTGAAATCTAAAAAAAGAAGCACTAGAACACAATCATAATACGAACAAAAAAGGCTTCCCACCCCTGATATTAGGGCAGTCATGGGCTTAAGGAACCGGCATTGTGATCTGAAGGTCCCCGGTTCGATTCCCGGTAAAGCCCAGTCATGATACGGCTGAAGTGCCCTTGGGCAAGGCACCTTACTCCGAATTGTTCCCTGGGTGCTGTGGAGGCTGCTCATCACTCTAGGCATTTGTGTTCACTTCACTAGTGTGTGTGTGCATATTATATTATAGCATATTATAATATATATATATATATATATATATATATAGGACGGCACGGTGGTACGGTATATATATATATTGTAATATGTAGATATATATATAAACACACACACACACACATACAGTGTATCACAAAAGTGAGTACACCCCTCACATTTCTGCAGATATTTAAGTATATCTTTTCATGGGACAACACTGACAAAATGATACTTTGACACAATGAAAAGTAGTCTGTGTGCAGCTTATATAACAGTGTAAATTTATTCTTTCCTCAAAATAACTCAATATACAGCCATTAATGTCTAAACCACCGGCAACAAAAGTGAGTACACCCCTTAGTGAAAGTTCCTGAAGTGTCAATATTTTGTGTGGCCACCATTATTTCCCAGAACTGCCTTAACTCTCCTGGGCATGGAGTTTACCAGAGCTTCACAGGTTGCCACTGGAATGCTTTTCCACTCCTCCATGACGACATCACGGAGCTGGCGGATATTCGAGACTTTGCGCTCCTCCACCTTCCGCTTGAGGATGCCCCAAAGATGTTCTATTGGGTTTAGGTCTGGAGACATGCTTGGCCAGTCCATCACCTTTACCCTCAGCCTCTTCAATAAAGCAGTGGTTGTCTTAGAGGTGTGTTTGGGGTCATTATCATGCTGGAACACTGCCCTGCGACCCAGTTTCCGGAGGGAGGGGATCATGCTCTGCTTCAGTATTTCACAGTACATATTGTTCATGTGTCCCTCAATGAAATGTAACTCCCCAACACCTGCTGCACTCATGCAGCCCCAGACCATGGCATTCCCACCACCATGCTTGACTGTAGGCATGACACACTTATCTTTGTACTCCTCACCTGATTGCCGCCACACATGCTTGAGACCATCTGAACCAAACAAATGAATCTTGGTCTCATCAGACCATAGGACATGGTTCCAGTAATCCATGTCCTTTGTTGACATGTCTTCAGCAAACTGTTTGCGGGCTTTCTTGTGTAGAGACTTCAGAAGAGGCTTCCTTCTGGGGTGACAGCCATGCAGACCAATTTGATGTAGTGTGCGGCGTATGGTCTGAGCACTGACAGGCTGACCCCCCACCTTTTCAATCTCTGCAGCAATGCTGACAGCACTCCTGCGCCTATCTTTCAAAGACAACAGTTGGATGTGACGCTGAGCACGTGCACTCAGCTTCTTTGGACGACCAACGCGAGTCTGTTCTGAGTGGACCCTGCTCTTTTAAAACGCTGGATGATTTTGGCCACTGTGCTGCAGCTCAGTTTCAGGGTGTTGGCAATCTTCTTGTAGCCTTGGCCATCTTCATGTAGCACAACAATTCGTCTTTTAAGATCCTCAGAGAGTTCTTTGCCATGAGGTGCCATGTTGGAACTTTCAGTGACCAGTATGAGAGAGTGTGAGAGCTGTACTACTAAATTGAACACACCTGCTCCCTATGCACACCTGAGACCTAGTAAGACTAACAAATCACATGACATTTTGGAGGGAAAATGACAAGCAGTGCTCAATTTGGACATTTAGGGGTGTAGTCTCTTAGGGGTGTACTCACTTTTGTTGCCGGTGGTTTAGACATTAATGGCTGTATATTGAGTTATTTTGAGGGAAGAATAAATTTACACTGTTATATAAGCTGCACACAGACTACTTTTCATTGTGTCAAAGTGTCATTTTGTCAGTGTTGTCCCATGAAAAGATATACTTAAATATCTGCAGAAATGTGAGGGGTGTACTCACTTTTGTGATACACTGTACATATACACACACACACACACACAATGTGTGTGTTTCATTACATGGATGGGTCGAATGCGAATGGACCAATTCTGCTGTGTACAAGCATAGTGGCAAATAAATCACGTTCATACTGTATTTACTTACTGCTTTCTCTTTGATGGCTGGGCTTTCACGAAGCTCCTGCTCTAGTGTGGTAAGACCACTCCTGTCCTTAATGGGAAACTTTGCTGCTATCGCCACCACTTCTGTCTGGTCTGTACCCATAGCACCCATAGAGTTTTGTTTTTGTAGTAACAGCAGGATTTGGGCCTGTTGCTGCTTGATTATTTCAAGCTGAGTGAGAATTTCGATCTGCACAGCTATGAAATATTAAGACTGTTAGCACATGTCCCTATGTCCTAAAAAGGAATGGATTCAAGAATGTAATCAGTGCTGACCCCACATTTAGGCCTGATGGATACGTATCAATAAACGATTAGTTTGTGCTTGTTAGGTTTTACCATACTAAAATAAAATTTTCTTACCATTGGCAGTATCTGGCAGATAATTTACATCAGATATTGTTTCTTCAAAATCACCATTGTCTCCAACATCGTCTTCACTGTCAGACTGAATATATTTCCTATTGAATCCCCTATTGAATACAAAGAATGTACTTTTCAAATTAAGGTAGACTTGACATTAGTATTTCCCAAAAGAGATACAGGTGACAGCAAGGTTGGGTAATTGTCCATAATGTCCCATTAGTCTTAATCATCAGTTGGTGGCATGTAGTTATTTGGCTAATAGAACATTTACCTTCCTTTCCTTCTTTTGTATGAGGGCATTGTGTCATCTTCACTCTGTTTGCAGATCACTTTGCTGTTCAGCCAGTGCTAATTTAGGCCTTATAGCATCGTATGAATCTGATGGCAAAATAAAGGCAGAAGCATTTATGTAGCATTATATAATAGCTCTCTCAAGTCTGACTGGCTCAGGTTTTCTTAGAATGCTCAGTAAATATATTTATGAAAACAGTTTTAAGTGCAGGGTTCCAAATGTGCATATACAGTAAACTTAAACTGAATAAGACAAGGACTATAATAACCCCAGTTAACATGTGCATTGGCACTGAGCGTGTCTCAGCCAACCAGTATGTGGTCAGAACTAAATATGGTATAGCATGGAATTACATATTCATAAAATTCAACTTCAAGCATTTTGTTATTGCAAACATTTTAGAAAACAGGTGATTAATTAAATCATTATATGGTAAGCTGTGGCATGACATACTTCACAAGAAAGCTATTCATGAGTATTTTGAAATTACACACTTTTCGTGCATCTCACTATGACAGCGTATTTTGCCCAGTCTGGATTCGGAATTTCTTGCTTTTTCACTGCCTTGCTCATCTCGTTTCCATTTTTGTATGGGGGCCAGCTACAGATTCCATTCGATACCCAAACAGCTGGGACTACTGCAACCTTTTTGTCTGCAAATTCCACAATGTGAAACATCCTGTAGTGGAAAAACAGAAAAGTGTTTACAATCATTTACTATATTATGTGGGGACTACTTTGGACCTGGTCACAATACTGATGAAATAAAGCACAAACAATGGCTGTATACTAAAAATAAATAATTAAATAAACATTTTCTTCTCTAATGTGAACATTACTAATATTAAAATACTTAGGTATGTCAGAGCGATTGTATGAGGGCTACGTTTATCATTAAAGAACGTTAGCTATGTGAGAAAAAGTGTAGCTAGTTAGCTAGCTAAAGTAAGCATAAAAATAATTTTTATATTGTAAAAATACAATTACATTTTACTATAGCATTCGATAGAAAAACGTATATATAATTAACAGTTTTAACTACACCTGAGTGATATATATATATACAAAAATATAAGATTAAATTGAAATACTTACAGAATGAAGCAGGACACTGAAGCGGGTGAGAGCTCGCGCACGGCGGTGAGAGAAAAGAGCGGGAATCTTCATCGTCCTCTTCTTCGGTGGTTTTTACCTCAGCTTACTTTCACCCCTTCATGTTCCTCATTCAGAGTTTATTCATTATAAAGTTTATTCCAGTCCAGTCGTCTTTAAAACATTACTTATTTAATCTCTTCTGTCTCCGTATTAACCTGCACTATTTCCCCTAATAATTTTTGTCGTTCATGTCTCAGTCATTAGAGCATATCAATTATCTAAAAAAATATATCATATTAACAAAGACTACCTATAATTATGTGGTATTTAACAAGTTAAAATAATTATTTAATTTATTAAAAATTATTCCATCGTTTTCCAGACAGTTACCGGTATCGGTCCGAGTCTCTGATATTTATAGTGGGCCACATACCTCATGCTGAACGTGGCCCGAGTTCGGTTATACAGAACTCAGCCGCTTCTCTTACTACAGATATCGGCCCAGACTCGGCCCTAATGACGTCACCCGAGTCCGACAGTACGCCAGATGTCCCGCACCTCACCCACATGTGGCCCGATAGTACACTGCTAGCTGGGTACAAGTACCAACTATAAAACTATGAAACCTAACGTTCTCTCATGTTTTTATGAGAACTAACAGAGAACGTTAGGTAAAGCTTGTATAAGGTTTTATTTCTTATGTGTATAAAGTATCGTTCCAGTAACGTTCCCGGAAGGTTTCTAAGTTAACCCAGCTAGCACAATCATCTGGCCCAGTTCCCACTTTTCTATCGGCACAGTCGGCCGAGTGTCAGAATCGACCAGAATCAATGTAGCCAGATCCGGCCCAGTTGTTACCACAGCTGGGTTTGGCTGGTGCTCGTAGAAACGCGTGCGCGCCGACGCTGGTTGTCCGGCTGTGACCCAGCGTCCAGTCTCTGATTCAGCGGCGGCAGAACGAGCGTCACCATAGCAACAGTGCGACGCGAGCCGTTGAAGAAGAGGAATCGTTCGTTCGTGTGAGGTAAATAAACATTTAATCTCAACAACTTTTTACTTAGTAAAATGTAAGCAGAAAGTATATTAATGAGTTTTGGATTAAGATAGAGAACAATTTGGAAATGGAAACTGTTTATGGTAATGTTATCTAGTGAGTTTCAGGTTAACTGGTAGTCTGAACTGAAACACTTCAGGTAACATTAGCTAAAAGGCTAACAGTTTCTAGCATTAGACAACAGCTGCTAAATAATTAAAGTTCATTGAATACTGTGGATAACGTAAACTTAAAAGCAACAAGAACAACAACAACAATAATAGTAATACAATAATAAGCAACAGACGACCTACCATCTCTGACTACATCCACAAGGTGGACCAACAAAGCAGGTGTGTATAATTTAAGAGTGGACAGTGAGTGGACACGGTATTTGAAAACTCCAGCAGCGATGCTGTGTCTGATCCAGTCATATAAGCACAACACACAGTAACACACCACCAACCACGTCAGTGTCACTGCAGTGCTGAGAATGATCCACCACCTAAATAATACCTGCTCTGAGGTGGTCATGTGGAGGTCCTGACTATTGAAGAATAAGGTAAAAGGGGGCTAACAAAGTATGCAGAGTAACTGATGGACGACAGTGGAACTGTAGAGCTACAAAGTGCACCTATAGATAGATAACTTCATTAATCCCACAGGGAAAATCAGTAAATGGTTAGTTAACTATATGGTTAGTGGAGCTGATAGAAAAAGAGTATACATACAAAGAGGTGGTTTTAATGTTATGGCTGATCGTATATAATTTTATAACCCAAAGATTGTCCCTTGTATTTTTTGTAGATATTCAAGTGTCCACTACCATCACTGAGCCACATTTGCTTATTCACCTCTCATACATGAGTAAAAACTATAACACTACTCTGCAGCATCTAACAGCCGGTGTAGATCATCAGCCAAGGTCACAAGATCCAGCAAGAAGGTTCTGGGTTCGATCCCCAGGTGGGGCGGTCTGGGTCATTTCTGTGTTGTTTGCATGTTCTCCCCATGTCCGCGTAGGTTTCATCCGGGTGCTCCGGTTTCCTCCCACAGTCCAAAGACATGCAAGTGAGGTGAATTGGAGACACTAAATTGTTCATGACTGTGTTTGATATAACCTTGAGAACTGATGAATCTTGTGTTATGAGTAACTACCGTTCCTGTCATGAATGTAACCAAAGTGTAAAACATGAGGTTAAAATCCTAATAAACAAACAGTACTTCTTTATATTGTGTATATATATATATATATATATATATATATATATATAGTTTACTTTTATAATTATTATTCTTATATGCAATTATATGTTATTTTCTATGTATAGTATTCATATAGCTGTCATTTTAAAGTAAATACAGCATGTTATTATCCAGTTCTGAATATTATAGCGCTACAGCAGATTTAGCATTTAGCTTACTTACTTATCACAAGCTTTAGCAGACTAAGCCAAAAATGCTTTATACATTTCTTAACTTTTAGGAAATGCATTTACATCTTCGGCATTTAGCAGACGCTTTTATCCAAAGCGACTTATAGTTATGACTGAACACAATTTTGAGCAGTTGAGGGTTAAGGGTCTTGCTCAGGGGCCCAACAGCTGCAACTTGTCAGTGGTGGGGCTTGAACCGGCAACCTTCTGATTACTAGTCCAGTACCTTAACCACTGAGCTATCACTGTGGTAATAGCATTATTAATGTTTAAATCATGTTACCATATATTGTGTCAAACCTATTAAGCTAATTTTAACAGAATGACTCGTGTAAAGATGAACAGTAGTAATACTAATGAATTAATATGTTGGTGTGTTTTAGTCTGCTGGGCAGGAACCCAGCTGTGTCTTCATGAAGAATGATTAGTCTGTGAAATATCAACATGGAAGACTGTACAACTGAGCTGAGGTAAAGAACAACTTTGTTTTTGTTCTTATGAGAAATGAAAAACACAAAACATGCTTAATAATTCCAAATGTGATACAATATTACAAATCAGTTAAAAGCATGTCATAGTCCATCAAATTCTCCTTTATAATAAACATATTTCCAAATAATGTATAAACTTACATATACAATTCCTAATCTAGACGGTCTAAACTAGTATAAGACTTGACAAAATGACACTTTGACACAATGAAAAGTAGTCTGTGTGCAGCTTATATAACAGCTTAAATTTATTCTTCCCTCAAAATAACTCAATATACAGCCATTAATGTCTAAACCACCGGCAACAAAAGTGAGTACACCCCTAAGAGACTACACCCCTAAATGTCCAAATTGAGCACTGCTTGTCATTTTCCCTCCAAAATGTCATGTGACTCGTTAGTGTTACTAGGTCTCAGGTGTGCATAGGGAGCAGGTGTGTTCAATTTAGTAGTATAGCTCTCACACTCTCTCATACTGGTCACTGAAAGTTCCAACATGGCACCTCATGGCAAAGAACTCTCTGAGGATCTTAAAAGACGAATTGTTGCGCTACATGAAGATGGCCAAGGCTACAAGAAGATTGCCAACACCCTGAAACTGAGCTGCAGCACAGTGGCCATAATCATCAAGCGTTTTAAAAGAGCAGGGTCCACTCAGAACAGACCTCGCGTTGGTCGTCCAAAGAAGCTGAGTGCACGTGCTCAGCGTCACATCCAACTTCTGTCTTTGAAAGATAGGCGCAGGAGTGCTGTCAGCATTGCTGCAGAGATTGAAAAGGTGGGGGGTCAGCCTGTCAGTGCTCAGACCATACGCCGCACACTACATCAAATTGGTCTGCATGGCTGTCACCCCAGAAGGAAGCCTCTTCTGAAGTCTCTACACAAGAAAGACCACAAACAGTTTGCTGAAGACATGTCAACAAAGGACATGGATTACTGGAACCATGTCCTATGGTCTGATGAGACCAAGATTAATTTGTTTGGTTCAGATAGTCTCAAGCATGTGTGGCGGCAATCAGGTGAGGAGTACAAAGATAAGTGTGTCATGCCTACAGTCAAGCATGGTGGTGGGAATGCCATGGTCTGGGGCTGCATGAGTGCAGCAGGTGTTGGGGAGTTACATTTCATTGAGGGACACATTAACTCCAATATGTACTGTAAAATACTGAAGCAGAGCATGATCCCCTTCCTCCGGAAACTGGGTCGCAGGGCAGTGTTCCAGCATGATAATGACCCCAAACACACCTCTAAGACGACCACTGCTTTATTGAAGAGGCTGAGGGTAAAGGTGATGGACTGGCCAAGCATGTCTCCAGACCTAAACCCAATAGAACATCTTTGGGGCATCCTCAAGCGGAAGGTGGAGGAGCGCAAAGTCTCGAATATCCGCCAGCTCCGTGACGTCGTCATGGAGGAGTGGAAAAGCATTCCAGTGGCAACCTGTGAAGCTCTGGTAAACTCCATGCCCAGGAGAGTTAAGGCAGTTCTGGGAAATAATGGTGGCCACACAAAATATTGACACTTCAGGAACTTTCACTAAGGGGTGTACTCACTTTTGTTGCCGGTGGTTTGAACATTAATGGCTGTATATTGAGTTATTTTGAGGGAAGAATAAATTTAAGCTGTTATATAAGCTGCACACAGACTACTTTTCATTGTGTCAAAGTGTCATTTTGTCAGTGTTGTCCCATGAAAAGATATACTTAAATATCTGCAGAAATGTGAGGGGTGTACTCACTTTTGTGATACACTGTATGTATCTCAGTCTGGTGGAGGGTAAGAGATCAGACTCACCTGAACCCAGCTGTATTTCTGTGAAGACTGATCGGTCTAAGGAAGAACCAAAAAACTTCGGAGATGAGGACTGTTCTACTGATCTGAGGTAAAGGCGACTTATTATTGTTACTCTGAGGTGTTAAGGACAGAGAATATTTATTCATTCTTAATATGACATAACGTTGCAGGGCAAATTTAAGGTATTTCTTACTTCATCCAGTCTCATTTTAAATGAAAATATTTTTATATAATTTGTTGTTTTACATATAAGATCTTTGTATTTTAGGATGCAAGTATTAAATTTCACACTTTGAGGTTCACTGACTGTTTCTTTTTGTTTTGACTTTATTCATTTATTTGCCTCAGTCTGATGGAGGGTAAGAGATCAGACTCGCCTGAACCCAGCTGTATTTCTCTGAAGAGTGATCAGTCTAAGGAAGAACCAAAAAACTTTAGAAATGAGGACTGTTCTACTAAGCTGAGGTCTGACGATTTTCTCACTTTTACCTGATCAAACTAATTAACTAAGTTTATTCTATCTAGCTAATGTTAATTTATTATTATAAAATGATCAGTTATGAATTGTATTACAGCATGTGGTAATGTAAATACATTTCTCTGTATTTGTTGGTGTGTGTGTGTGTTGTGCATGTGTAATGTTTCTCATTTACAGAAACCAAAAGGAGAAATTAAAAATCACAAGCAGAGATAAACTGGAGTCCATGTATCAAGGTGTATATTTAGTGATTTATTTAAGTTTAAATGTTTGCAGTTGATTTTTATTAGCATTTTTGACAGTTGGACAGAGCTGTTGATCATTGGACTTCAGTAAGCAAACTACTTTGACTCTCCAATTAAACCATGAATAGAAGTTCACCAGCTGAGATGTACAGTACTTTGTTATTTATAATTCTGCAGTAAATGTTAAAATAACAAATTAGAAGTAATACATAAATGTGCTGTAACTGCCATAGAGTTCGTGAGGTGGGCATAATTACAGAAACATGCCTTTCTGCCTTGCCATTTATAGCTGGCAGAGGGGGCACGGAAGCGCAGATTGACTTGTTAGTGTCTTCAAGTTTTGTTGTCCTTTTGTTGTCAGTTAATAGTATCATATGTGACCATAACACATAGATTTGTCTCTGAATATCTTGGTGTTTTTATAATTCTGTTACTGTGTGTTCATAACCAGGAGCTGGAACACAAAATCTTCACTCTGTTGAAGAATGAGCTGAACAGGTTTAAAAAGCTCCTAAGTTCAGATTACCCAGCACACTCTGAAAAGGAGCTGGAGAGTGGAGATCATCTAAGTATCAGAGATTCAGCAGTGAAGATCACACTGCACGTCCTGAAGAACATGAACCAGACAGATCTTACGTACACACTACAGAAGAGTAAGAGCTCTAAGTCTTAAAATTTACTCATAACACTACAGACAGGACACTGTTCCATTGTAATTATTACACTTAATGGGCAAAGCTACACTATATTGCCAAAAGTATTCACTCACCCATCAGAATAATTGAATCCAGATATTCCAATCATTTCCATGGCCACAGGTGTATAAAACCAAACACCTAGGCATGCAGACTGCTTCTACAAGCATTAGTAAAAGAATGGGTCGCTCTCAGGAGCTCAGTGAATTCCAGCGTGGTACCACAAGTCCAGTCGTAAAAGCTGTTATAGCTGCACATCATATTAAACCCTATGGATTAAGAATGAGAGTCACTCAAGTTCATATGCATGTGAAGGCAGACGAGCGAATACTTTTTGCAATATAGACACCATGACCAGGACATGCCATTTAAATATGATGGACATTAATATGGAGTTGTCCCCCACCTCCGGTGTGGATGTAACAGCCTATTATTAACAGTGTGTGTGTGTGTGTGTGTGTGTGTGTGTGTGTGTGTTGAAATTGGAACAAACTTAATCAAAAGATTAGTTTAGAGGTCAGATGTTGGAGGAGAAGCCTGGTTTATATTCACATTTCAATTTTTACCAAAGGTGACCGGGCTCTGTTCAGATCACTGTAATGTTTCAGATTAATTTTTATATGTAACTTATTATTACAGTGATTTTTCTAGCTAACTGACATGTAACAAGCTTTCCAAAATACATATTTTTAAACTGACACTTGGAATATGCCCGCATCCATACACATCACCAAATACAAAAATAAAAGCTCATGAAAAATAACATGAGTTAAAACCTAAACTTGAAATGAAAGATATGAAGCATTGTGTATACATACAAATATTATACACATAAAATCACACCACCATTAGCAGTTAAATGTTTTAATTCATTTGTTCAGAACAGTGCAGAACACAACTTAAACTCAATAAAAGTGACAGGATATAAAAACTGATTAGCTCAATTTTGAAGATAATAAAAAACAACATTATCAATACATTTATTAATATATAATTTATTCATTCATATTGCTGTCATTGACCTCAACTAATGATGAAATTAGCTATAAAAGCCCTAATGTATTTAAAATATTAAGGAATTTAATGTGGATGTTCAACAAAAGTGTAGTGAATTTTCATGAAGTGGTCATTCAGTTCTAAAATATCATTTCTTTTGTTTATTAGAGCTGATTGCCTCTGCGCTTCAAGAAAAACTCAAATCTAACCTTACAGGGAAATTTAAAAAGGTTAATGAAGGAATCTCCCAGCATGGAAGCTCAGCACTTCTGAATGAGATCTTCACAGAGCTCTACATCACAGAGGGTTGGAGTGTAGACGTCAATAATGAACATGAGGTCAGACAGATTGAAGCAACATCCAGGAGACCAGCAGCACAGGAGATTCCCATCAAATGCAACGACCTCTTTAAAGACACGTCCATCAGAACTGTGCTGACTAAAGGAATCGCTGGAATTGGGAAAACAGTCTCAGTTCAGAAGTTCATTCTGGACTGGGCTGAAGGAAAAGCAAATCAGGATGTCATCTTCATATTTCCACTTCCTTTTAGAGAGCTGAACTTGATGAAGCAGGAAAATCTCAGTCTGATGGAACTTATTCATCAGTTTTTCCCAGAAGTAAAAGTTCTGCCATCATTAGACTGTGATGTTTATAAAGTTGTGTTCATCTTTGATGGTCTGGATGAGTGTCGACTTCCTCTAGATTTTCAAAATAATGAGCGATTGTGTAACATAACAAAGTCAGTAAAAATGGATGTGCTGCTGACAAACCTCATCAAGGGGAACCTGCTTCCCTCTGCTCACCTCTGGATCACCACTCGACCAGGAGCAGCCAGTCAGATCCCTCCTGAGTGTGTAGACCAGGTAACAGAGGTACGAGGGTTTAGTGACCCTCAGAAAGAGGAGTACTTCAGGAAGAGGATCAGTGATGAGAACCTGGCTAGTAAAATCATCAAACACATGAAGTCATTAAGAAGCCTCTACATCATGTGTCACATTCCAGTGTTCTGCTGGATCTCAGCCTCTGTTCTAGAGAGAATTCTGGATGAAGTTGAGGGGAAAGAAATCCCCAAAACTCTGACTCAGATGTTCACTTACTTTCTGATCTTTCAGATAAAACACAAGGAACAAAAGTACCATGGTAAACCTGACCTTGATCCACACCAGACCAGTGAGATGATACTGGCACTGGGGAAACTGGCCTTCCAACAGCTGGAGAAAGGAAACCTGATCTTCTATAAAGAAGACCTGACAGAGTGTGGCATTGATGTCAAAAACACATTAGTGTACTCAGGAGTCTGCACCCAAATCTTCAAAAAAGAGGCTGGACTGCACCCGGGTCAGGTCTTCAGCTTTGTGCACCTGAGTGTTCAGGAGTTTCTGGCTGCTTTATATGCATTTCTCACCTTTATTAACAAAAACAGAAATGTGCTGGTGAAGCAAAACACTGAATTCTTTAACATCTTTAGAAACCATACAAACATGTCTGACTTTCTGAAGAGTGCAGTGGACAAGGCCTTACAGAGTGAGAATGGACACCTGGATCTTTTCCTCCGCTTCCTCCTGGGTCTCTCACTGGAGTCCAATCAGACTCTCTTACAAGGCCTACTGCCACAAACAGGAAGTAGCTCTTACAACAAAGAGGAAACAGTCAGGTACATCAAGGAGAAAATCAGTGAGAATCTCTCTCCAGAGAAATCCATCAATCTGTTCCACTGTCTGAATGAACTGAATGATGATTCTCTAGTGCAGGAAGTCCAACAATACCTGAACAGAGAAGGTTATGTTCATCACGATGGACTCCGTCTCTCTCCTGCTCAGTGGTCGGCTCTGGTGTTTGTGTTGCTGAACTCAGGTCAGGAGCTGGATGAGTTTGATCTGAGTAAATATTATCCATCACATGAAGGTCTTTTGAAGATGCTGCCTGTGGTGAAAGAATCAAAAAGAGCTAAGTGAGTCATTTATTGATAAACATTTGATTCATAAGTTTATCACACAAACATGTATAAAACTAAGACGGTGCAAAACTACAGTGTTGCAGTCTGATCTCGCACTCTGCTAATTATACTAAGTAGGGATGTAACGATACACTCTACGCACAATGTGATGTGATTCACAATTCATAAGACAAATTATGACAAAGTTTCGTTTTATTATTTAAAAAAAAAAAATAAAATACTGTATTTCTGCTTATCTTTTATTCATCTCAATAATAAATGTCTTTTTATTTTAGAGTTAGGTACAAACTATGCAAAACAATGCTGCACACTTTCCTTTTTGTGTAAAAAAAATGAAATGAAATAAATCCAACATTAAATAAATAAATGAATAATACAAATAAACAAAGTATCCTCACATACTTGAATTTAGCTGTAAAATTCCAAACCTGGCAACCCTGTAGTGACGTCAACCAGGCGAGGTAAATAATGCCAGCGCCCTCTGCTGTTTAAAGTGAATATCGATTCATTTTACATGTAAACTGATTTAAATCGTTACACATGTGAATTAATTTTTAACTGTCTTGTGGTGCATCGTTACATCCCTAATAACTTAAAAAATAATGTTAACTGTTTCTGCACCACCTACTAACTTGCACTCTGCTAATTATACTGAGTATAATATCTGCTGTGAAATAGTGAAAATTATCAACCACAGAGCTCCAAAAATATCAGGACTAAATGGTGAAGTTCAGTAATAATCAGAGAGATGCATTAATAATAAAGACACTCATGTTAGCTTGAAGGGTCGCTCAGGTGGTGCAGCAGAAATACAGCAGTGAGAGTAAAACATTTACAGAGTAAAATAGTAAGTTATTATAGATTGTAAATTTAATTTAGATAAAATGATTAAACCACAGTGGTCAGGACTATGGTGAATCCACTGCTATTTAAAAAGACTTTCAAGGAAGTAGGAACACACACTGGGGACACACACTCTCATCTATGTTTTAGGATGGAGACAAAAATCAAGCTGTCATTTATATATTTAGTGTGTAACATTGTATTAATTCTCAGTTGCTGCTTTCACACCATTAATGATGTAAAAGGGGGATAACAAGATTTGTTGTGTTCGTTAATTGGAAAGATCACTCTGCTCAGTTATGAATCAACAAAAATTATTTATTACAAGATGTGTAAAAGTCGACAGTACAGTCACTAGGCCGAGGGCTCGTAAGATAACCAACTTCACATGCATGCAAAACGGAAGGTGAGCCCCGATACAAAGCTCACACATCTCTTATATGTCCCTTGGTTACATTATGATACACATCATGCCTCTGTTCTCAAGCCGGTTCCATCTGGTCCACTTTACTGTCTGAAAACACATGTTTTTCGGTCCGAAAACACGTTCATCAGCGTATACTCTAGTGACTGTCTCCTGTTTTGCCTGCTAGCTATCTGCTCTATTCTGTTCACAATGACCGCACATATCTCTTGTACAGAACCTTCAGAGCTCAGGCTCTCATTCATACACATTATACAAGTAATAATTTCATTTATATGATTAATAATCTCACACTACATGGCTATAGTTAGTGCTTCCACTTTTTTGGACTGTGTAGAAATGTAAAGCTCCACCCCTTAGTAAATCAGTACAGTAGAGCAGTCCTGCTATTGGTTGATTCACTAGTTCAACTGCTTTTACTTTTATGTGCAATGTAGTCTGATCTGATTATTTCTCTCCAGGTTGTGGAAGTGTAATCTAACAGAGGAAAGTTGTGAAGTTCTGTCCTCAGTTCTCAGTTTAAACTCCTCCAGTCTGAAACAGCTGATCCTGAGTAACAATAAACTGCAGGATTCAGGAGTGAAGCTGCTCTCTGTTGCACTGGAAAATCCACACTGTAAACTGGGGCTCCTGGGGTAAAATCTTCACTTTCACACTGTAGATACAGAAGATCTGTTTTACTTTAAAAGCATAATTTTATTAAAAGCTGAACCTTGGTGAATGGTTTGTTTGGGACTCTTTGGAGTCTTCATACATAATCACATCCTATCATGATTGTTTCTTTACTGTAGCTCACTAGCTTACCTGAGATTAGATCCTAAACTAGCAGCACCTGAGTTTCTGGTGCTGAACCTGCTGTAGGACTTTATCATGGATGAAGTAAAATGTGATTCAGCTTTTAAAAAAGTCATAACTGCTATTTTTTATTTTCTCTGTGTTCCTCTATACAGGAATAAAGTGATTTTTGTGGATGAGCTCTTTATAGACATTTACAGATGCAACAGCAACGTTCTTTAGCTACAAGCTAGTAACCAGTTTATATTCATCTGTGATCAATTCCACAGCAGCGTGAGCACCAGAAAACATCTACTGCTGGTTCAGGATCCTAAGACTGTAGAATTTTAACCAGAAATCATCACTTCTTGTGGTTCATTTAGCAACTTAGCTCTGACTTAGCATTTTAGCTCTAACTTTCTTTATGAACACAACGTTTTATACATCGTGACTCATTGACTCAGTTACAATAACCAGTTGGGTGGGTAGCACTGTCAAGTCACAGAAAGAAGGTCCACGGTTCGATCTCCTTGTCGGGCGGTCCGGGTCCTTTCTGTGTGGAGTTTGCATGTTCTCCCTGTGTCTGCGTGGGTTTCCTACTGGGGCTCCGGTTTCCTCCCACAGACCAAAAACATGGAAAGGAGGTAAAGTGTAGACACTAAATTGTCCATAACTGTGTTTGACATTGAACTTGTGAACTGATGAATCTTGTGTAACCAGTTTATCTTCATCAGTGTATTCATACATTCACCAGAACTACCATTTCTGTCATGAATGTACCCCCCCCTTTCCTTCTCCTTTAGCGCATCCAACTGTTTAATTTGCATCGTGGCGCCACCTAGTGTTGCATGCAGAGACACACCCTAAGGGCACTCTTTCCTCATCTCTGTGCAGGCACCTCTAATCATCAGGTCATAATCGCATTCTGACAGAGAGAGACCCACATCTGGTTCTTTGTCCCGCCCCCCAACTGAGCAACCGGCCAATCGTTGCTCATACAGTCACTCAGCCTCAAACTGGTAAGGCAGAGCTGGATTCGATATGAGGTACTCAGAATCCAGCTCTGGTTGCAGCGTGACTTTTTACCGCAGCGCCACCTGAGTGGCACAGATGCTGCTTTTAAATGCACATCAGGCAGAAGGTTTCACTTTGATCAAACTCGTTTACCTGAATTGATCGTGTTCATGTAGTTTGTGTGGGAAGATAAAAAATATGGAGGCTGTCAAGCTTCTATATTTATTTTATTATTTGTGTTAATTGTAGATGTTTAAAAGTGTTACAGTTAAAATTAACAAACAAATGAACAATTATAATTTGATATCCACCCTTAATTAATCGTTCAGCCATAATGGAAAACGCGTTTACAGCAAAACTCAGTGTTCACATCACAATAACTACAAATGATGCAGTAATAGCTGCACTACTGTACCATACATTAGGAGTAGGGTGGCCACATTCATAGTCAGAAAAAGGAGGACATTACACCCCAAAAAGGCGGACATTACACCTAAAAAGAAGACGTCATATTAGGAACAGAGGGACATGATACTGCAACACACAGAATGAATCCAGAACCCATATAAGTTTTTGACCAATTTAAGCAAGAATTCTATAACAAATGACTGTTTTACTCACTTAATGTTGTGTCTACTTTTAATATTTAAGTCCGTTCCTCACTGCCTCCAAAAGTTTACTTTTTGGCATTTTTACAGCGTTCCTGAGCATGAGAACTGACTATTGACTCAGGTAGAGGTGTTCACAGAACAGAGCGGGCAGGGGAAATTCAACCACCCAAACACAGACTATCATTTAAAGGGCAGACCTTCTGCGATTGGCCAGTAGTAGCACTAAAAACAGTCAAATGAGGCTGTTTAACCAATGAAATACAAAGCATTTGTTTTGACATGTACCTGAGCCAATGACAGATATTATTGATTAAAAATGAAACCAGTTCACTGCAAAAGGAGGATTTTTAAGTGAATGGAAGGCAGCTGAAAAGCCGGACTGTCCGGCCTAAAACTGGCCACCCTAATTAGGAGTGTGGTGGTAATTAACCTGTTCTGTTCTCTGTTAACAAGCTAAGCTAAGACTGTAAACAAACAAACAAAAAAAACACTACAAAAACAGCAGATAATCTAAGTCCTTCTTTCTTCTCTCATGATCAATTAGTTAAGCACCATTAATTAAAATAGAACTAAAGTCCCAGGTTCCATTGGTTGGTGTTTGGGAGGGTTTTTGGTTTTGAATGTGTAGATGTCATAGTGTGATTGATGCTAAATGATCTACTAGCTAACAACAATCTACTAAATACTCCTCATTTGATCTCTTAAAAAATCTTTAAAATGTGGAATCCACTTTACAGTGGGGTCAAAAAGTATTTAGTCAGCCACTGATTGTGCAGGTTCTCCTACTTAGAAAGATGAGAGAGGTCTGTAATTTTCATCATAGGTACACTTCAACTATGAGAGACAAAATGAGAAAAAAAATCCAGGAAATCACATTGTAGGATTTTTAAAGAATTTATTTGTAAATTATGGTGGAAAATAAGTATTTGGTCAATAACAAACAAACAAGATTTCTGGCTCACACAGACCTGTAACTTCTTTAAAAACCTCTTTTGTCCTCCATTCGTTACCTGTATTAATGGCACCTGTTTGACCTCGTTATCTGTATAAAAGACACCTGCCCACAGCCTCAAACAGTCAGACTCCAAACTCAACCATGGCCAAGACCAAAGAGCCGTCGAAGGACACCAGGAAGAAAATTGTAGACCTGCACCAGGCTGGGAAGAGTGAATCTACTATAGGCAAGCAGGTTGGTGTGAATAAATCAACTGTGGGAGCAATTGTAAGAAAATGGAAGACATACAAGACCATTGATAATCTCCCTTGGGGTCAAGATCTCATCCCGTGGGGTCAAAATGATCATCAGAACGGTGAGCAAAAATCCCATTACTTCACGGAGGGACCTGATGAATGACCTGCAGAGAGCTGGGACCAAAGTAACAAAGGCTACCATCAGTAACACACTACGCCGAGAGGGACTCAAATCCTGCAGTGCCAGGCGTGTCCCCCTGCGTCCCCCTGCTTAAGCCAGTACATGTCCAGGCCCGTCTGAAGTTTGCCAGGGAGCATATGGATGATCCAGAAGAGGATTTGAGAAAATATCATGTGGTCAAATAAAACCAAAATGGAATTTTTTGGTAAAAACTCACCTCGTCATGTTTGGAGGACGACTGATCTGTGTTAAGGGAGGAATGAACAGGGCCATGCATCGTGAGATTTTAAGCCAAAACCTCCTTCCATCAGTGAGAGCATTGAAGATGGAACGTGGCTGGGTCTTCCAGCATGACAATGATCCCAAACACACCGCTCGGGCAACAAAGGAGTGGCTCCGTAAAAAGCATTTCAAGGTCCTGGAGTGGCCTAGCCAGTCTTCAGACCTCAACGCCATAAAAAATTTGTGGAGTCTGTGTTGCCCAGCGACAGCCCCAAAACATCACTGCTCTAGAGGAGATCTGCATGGAGGAATGGGCCAAAATACCAGCTACAGTGTGTGCAAACCTGGTGAAGACTTACAGGAAACGTTTGACCTCTGTCATTGCCAACAAAGGTTATTTTACAAAGTATTGAGTTGAACTTTTGTTATTGACCAAATACTTATTTTCCACCATAATTTACATAAATAAATTCTTTAAAAAATCCTTCAATGTGATTTCTTGGATTTTTTTTTCTCATTTTGTCTCATAGTTGAAGTGTACATATGATGAACATTACAGACCTCTCTCATTTTTCTAAGTAGGAGAACTTGCACAATCAGTGGCTGACTAAATACTTTTTGACCCCACTGTATATCTGAAATCACATTTTACACTTATGTTAGAATGATTACCGATTCAGCATCATCAATTCAACTGCAATTCAACTGTAATGCATTCTGGGTAATATTATAAGATCTGCTACTTGGATTCCACTTACTGCTGCAGGGTGACGTCTTTCATTTCTCTGATTGATCTGATTATTTCTCTCCAGGTTAGATGGTTGTAATCTAACAGAGAAAAGTTATGAAGTTCTGTCCTCAGTTCTCAGTTTAAACTCCTCCAGTCTGAAACATCTGAACCTGAGTTACAATAACCTGAAAGATTTAGGAGTGAAGCTTCTCTCTGCTGGACTGGAGAATCCACACTGTAAACTGGAGATACTGGAGTAAGATCTTCACTTTCACACTGTAGATACAGAAGATCATTCATACATAAACTGTTATTGATGTGTGTAGGAGTTTGATATTTTATTCATTTTCCCCACACAAGATAAAACACTTTATCATTAATATAATATAATAGTTTTACATGTTGAAGATTTCTCAGTGATGTTGTCTGATTGTGGATCTGAATGGAGATGGAGGAGGAGGTGGGAGAAGATGATGTATGATTTGTATTAAATGATTTTCTTCTGCAGGTTAAGGGGCTGCAGAATTACAGATGAAGGTTTTACTGCTCTGGCTTCAGCTCTGAAATCAAATCCATCATCACGTCTGAGAGAACTGCAACTGATCCACAATCATCCAGGAGTATCAGGATTAAAACTGCTCATGAATCTACAGCTGGATCCACAATGTAACTTGGAGGAAGTACAGTGAGTTACTGTTGCTTTATACACAGACACGCCTAATTACACACACATGCACACATTACACACAGACACACACACACGCACACATTACACACACATGCACACATTACACACACATGCACACATTACATACACATGCACACATTACATACACATGCACACATTACATACACATGTACACATTACACACACATGTACACATTACACACACATGCACACTACACACACATGCACACATTACATACACATGTACACATTACATACACATGTACACATTACACACACATGCACACATTACACACATGCACACATTACATACACATGTACACATTACACACACATGTACACATTACATACACATGTACACATTACACACACGTACACATTACACACACATGTACACATTACATACACATGCACACATTACATACACATGCACACATTACACACACATGCACACATTACACACACATTACACACACATGTACACATTACATACACATGTACACATTACATACACATGCACACATTACACACACATGTACACATTACACACACATGTACACATTACATACACATGCACACATTACATACACATGCACACATTACACACACGTACACATTACACACACATGTACACATTACATACACATGTACACATTACACACACATGCACACATTACACACACATTACACACACATGTACACATTACATACACATGTACACATTACATACACATGTACACATTACATACACATGCACACATTACACACACATGCACACATTACACACACATGCTCACATTACATACACATGCACACATTACATACACATGTACACATTACACACACATGTACACATTACACACACACATGTACACATTACATACACATGTACACATTACATACACATGCACACATTACATACACATGTACACATTACACACACATGTACACATTACACACACATGCACACATTATACACACATGTACACATTACACACACATGCACACATTACATACACATGTACACATTACACACACATGCACACATTACATACACATGTACAGATTACACACACATGTACACATTACATACACATGCACACATTACATACACATGTACACATTACATACACATGCACACATTACATACACATGTACAGATTACACACACATGTACACATTACATACACATGTACACATTACACACACATGCACACATTACACACACATGCACACATTACACACACATGCACACATTACACACACATGCACACATTACACACACATGTACACATTACATACACATGCACACATTACACACACATGTACACATTACATACACATGTACACATTACACACACATGTACACATTACATACACATGTACACATTACATACACATGTACACATTACACACACATGTACACATTACATACACATGTACACATTACACACACATGTACACATTACATACACATGTACACATTACATACACATGTACACATTACACACACATGTACACATTACATACACATGCACACATTACACACACATGTACACATTACATACACATGTACACATTACATACACATGCACACATTACATACACATGTACACATTACACACACATGTACACATTACACACACATGCACACATTACACACACGCACACATTACACACACATGTACACATTACACACACACGCACACATTACACACACATGTACACATTACATACACATGTACACATTACACACACATGTACACATTACACACACATGTACACATTACACACACATGCACACATTTGCACACATTACACACACATGCACACCTTACACACACATACACACATTACACACACATGCACACATTACACACACATGCGCACACATGCACACATTACATACACATACACACCTTACACACACATACACACATTACACACACATGTACACATTCCACACACATGCACACCTTACACACACATACACACATTACACACACATGCACACATTACACACACATGCACACCTTACACACACATACACACACATGCACACATTACACACACATGCGCACACATGCACACATTACACACACATGCACACATTACACACACATGCGCACACATGCACACATTACACACACATGCGCACACATGCACACATTACACACACATACACACATTACACACACATGTACACATTCCACACACATGCACACCTTACACACACATACACACATTACACACACATGCACACATTACACACACATGCACACCTTACACACACATACACACATTACACACACATGCACACATTACACACACATGCGCACACATGCACACATTACACACTCATGCACACATTACATACACATGCACACATTCCACACACATGCACACCTTACACACACATACACACATTACACACACATGCACACATTACACACACATGCACACCTTACACACACATACACACACATTACACACACTACACACACATGCACACATTACACACTCATGCACACATTACATACACATGCACACATTCCACACACATGCACACCTTACACACACATACACACATTACACACACATGCACACATTACACACACATGCACACCTTACACACACATACACACACATTACACACACATGCACACATTACACACACATGCACACCTTACACACACATACACACACATGCACACATTACACACACATGCACACATTACACACACATGCGCACACATGCACACATTACATACACATGCACACATTACACACACATGCACACATTACACACACATGCACACATTACATACACATACACACATTACACACACATGCACACATTACATACACATGCACACTACACACACATGCACACATTACACACACATGCACACATTACACACACATGCACACATTACACACACATGCACACAGTACACGCACATGCACACGTTACACACACATGCATACATTACACACACATGCACACATTACACACACATGCACACATTACACACACATGCATACATTACACACACATGCACACACTACACACATATGCACACATTACACACACATGCACACATTAAACACACATGCACACATTACACACACATGCACACCTTACACACACATACACACATTACACACACATGCACACATTACACACACATGCGCACACATGCACACATTACACACTCATGCACACATTACATACACATGCACACATTCCACACACATGCACACCTTACACACACATACACACATTACACACACATGCACACATTACACACACATGCACACCTTACACACACATACACACACATTACACACACTACACACACATGCACACATTACACACTCATGCACACATTACATACACATGCACACATTCCACACACATGCACACCTTACACACACATACACACATTACACACACATGCACACATTACACACACATGCACACCTTACACACACATACACACACATTACACACACATGCACACATTACACACACATGCACACCTTACACACACATACACACACATGCACACATTACACACACATGCACACATTACACACACATGCGCACACATGCACACATTACATACACATGCACACATTACACACACATGCACACATTACACACACATGCACACATTACATACACATACACACATTACACACACATGCACACATTACATACACATGCACACTACACACACATGCACACATTACACACACATGCACACATTACACACACATGCACACATTACACACACATGCACACAGTACACGCACATGCACACGTTACACGCACATGCATACATTACACACACATGCACACATTACACACACATGCACACATTACACACACATGCATACATTACACACACATGCACACACTACACACATATGCACACATTACACACACATGCACACATTAAACACACATGCACACTACACACACATGCACACATTACACACACATGCACACATTACACACACATGCACACATTACACACACATGCACACATTACACACACATGCACACACTACACACACATGCACACATTACATACACATGCACACATTACACACACATGCACACAGTACACGCACATGCACACATTACACACACATGCACACATTACACACACATGCACACATTACACACACATGCACACATTACACACACATACACACATTACATACACATGCACACATTACACACACATGCACACATTACACGCACATGCACACATTACACGCACATGTACACATTACACACACATGTACACATTACACACACATGCACACATTACATACACATGTACACATTACACACACATGCACACATTACACACACGCACACATTACACACACATGTACACATTACACACACATGCACACATTACACACACATGTACACATTACACACACATGCACACATTACACACACATGCACACATTACACACACATGCACACACTACACACACATGCACACATTACACACACATGCACACATTACACACACATGCACACATTACACACACATGCACACATTACACACACATGCACACATTACACACACATGTACACATTACACACACATGCACACATTACACACACGCACACATTACACACACATGTACACATTACTCACACAAAACACATTACACACACAAAACACATGACACACACAAAACACACACATGCACACATTACACGCACATGCACACATTACACACACATGCACACATTACACACACATGTACACATTACACACACATGCACACATTACACACACATGTACACATTACAAACACATGTACACATTACTCACACAAAACACATTACACACACAAAACACATGACACACACAAAACACACACATGCACACATTACACGCACATGCACACATTACACACACATGCACACATTACACACACATGTACACATTACTCACACAAAACACATTACACACACAAAACACATTACACACACAAAACACACACATGCACACATTACACGCACATGCACACATTACACACACATGCACACATTACACACACATGTACACATTACACACACATGCACACATTACACACATGCACACATTACACACACATGTACACATTACACACACAAAACACATTACACACACAAAACACACATATGCACACATTACACACACATGCACACATTACACACACATGTACACATTACACACACATGCGCACACATGCACACATTACATACACATGCACACATTACACACACATGCACACATTACACACACATGCACACATTACATACACATACACACATTACACACACATGCACACATTACATACACATGCACACTACACACACATGCACACATTACACACACATGCACACATTACACACACATGCACACATTACACACACATGCACACAGTACACGCACATGCACACGTTACACACACATGCATACATTACACACACATGCACACATTACACACACATGCACACATTACACACACATGCATACATTACACACACATGCACACACTACACACATATGCACACATTACACACACATGCACACATTAAACACACATGCACACATTACACACACATGCACACATTACACACACATGCACACATTACACACACATGCACACATTACACACACATGCACACATTACACACACATGCACACACTACACACACATGCACACATTACATACACATGCACACATTACACGCACATGCACACATTACACACACATGCACACATTACACACACATGCACACATTACACACACATGCACACATTACACACACATGCACACATTACACACACATACACACATTACATACACATGCACACATTACACACACATGCACACATTACACGCACATGCACACATTACACGCACATGTACACATTACACACACATGTACACATTACACACACATGCACACATTACACACACATGTACACATTACACACACATGCACACATTACACACACGCACACATTACACACACATGTACACATTACACACACATGTACACATTACACACACATGCACACATTACACACACATGTACATTACACACACATGCACACATTACACACACATGCACACATTACACACACATGCACACACTACACACACATGCACACATTACACACACATGCACACATTACACACACATGCACACATTACACACACATGCACACATTACACACACATGCACACATTACACACACATGTACACATTACACACACATGCACACATTACACACACGCACACATGTACACATTACTCACACAAAACACATTACACACACAAAACACATGACACACACATACATTACACACACAAAACACATTACACACACAAAACACACACATGCACACATTACACGCACATGCACACATTACACACACATGCACACATTACACACACATGTACACATTACACACACATGCACACATTACACACATGCACACATTACACACACATGTACACATTACACACACAAAACACATTACACACACAAAACACACATATGCACACATTACACACACATGCACACTTTATACACTTATGCACACATTACACACACATGCACACATTACACACACATGCACACATTACACACACATGCACACATTACACACACATGCACACTTTACACACACATGTACACATTACACACACATGCACACATCACACACACATGCACACATTACACACACATGCACACATTACATACACATGCACACATTACACACACATGTACACATTACATACACATGCACACATTACACACACATGCACACATTACACACACATGCACACATTACACACACATGCACACATTACACACACATACACACATTACATACACATGCACACATTACACACACATGCACACATTACACGCACATGCACACATTACACGCACATGTACACATTACACACACATGTACACATTACACACACATGCACACATTACATACACATGTACACATTACACACACATGCACACATTACACACACGCACACATTACACACACATGTACACATTACACACACATGCACACATTACACACACATGTACACATTACACACACATGCACACATTACACACACATGCACACATTACACACACATGCACACACTACACACACATGCACACATTACACACACATGCACACATTACACACACATGCACACATTACACACACATGCACACATTACACACACATGCACACATTACACACACATGTACACATTACACACACATGCACACATTACACACACGCACACATTACACACACATGTACACATTACTCACACAAAACACATTACACACACAAAACACATGACACACACATACATTACACACACAAAACACATTACACACACAAAACACACACATGCACACATTACACGCACATGCACACATTACACACACATGCACACATTACACACACATGTACACATTACACACACATGCACACATTACACACATGCACACATTACACACACATGTACACATTACACACACAAAACACATTACACACACAAAACACACATATGCACACATTACACACACATGCACACTTTATACACTTATGCACACATTACACACACATGCACACATTACACACACATGCACACATTACACACACATGCACACATTACACACACATGCACACTTTACACACACATGTACACATTACACACACATGCACACATCACACACACATGCACACATTACACACACATGCACACATTACATACACATGCACACATTACACACACATGTACACATTACATACACATGCACACATTACACACACATGCACACATTACACACACATGCACACATTACACACACATGCACACATTACACACACATACACACATTACATACACATGCACACATTACACACACATGCACACATTACACGCACATGCACACATTACACGCACATGTACACATTACACACACATGTACACATTACACACACATGCACACATTACATACACATGTACACATTACACACACATGCACACATTACACACACGCACACATTACACACACATGTACACATTACACACACATGCACACATTACACACACATGTACACATTACACACACATGCACACATTACACACACATGCACACATTACACACACATGCACACACTACACACACATGCACACATTACACACACATGCACACATTACACACACATGCACACATTACACACACATGCACACATTACACACACATGCACACATTATACACACATGTACACATTACACACACATGCACACATTACACACACGCACACATTACACACACATGTACACATTACTCACACAAAACACATTACACACACAAAACACATGACACACACATACATTACACACACAAAACACATTACACACACAAAACACACACATGCACACATTACACGCACATGCACACATTACACACACATGCACACATTACACACACATGTACACATTACACACACATGCACACATTACACACATGCACACATTACACACACATGTACACATTACACACACAAAACACATTACACACACAAAACACACATATGCACACATTACACACACATGCACACATTACACACACATGTACACATTACACACACATGCGCACACATGCACACATTACATACACATGCACACATTACACACACATGCACACATTACACACACATGCACACATTACATACACATACACACATTACACACACATGCACACATTACATACACATGCACACTACACACACATGCACACATTACACACACATGCACACATTACACACACATGCACACATTACACACACATGCACACAGTACACGCACATGCACACGTTACACACACATGCATACATTACACACACATGCACACATTACACACACATGCACACATTACACACACATGCATACATTACACACACATGCACACACTACACACATATGCACACATTACACACACATGCACACATTAAACACACATGCACACATTACACACACATGCACACATTACACACACATGCACACATTACACACACATGCACACATTACACACACATGCACACACTACACACACATGCACACATTACATACACATGCACACATTACACACACATGCACACAGTACACGCACATGCACACATTACACACACATGCACACATTACACACACATGCACACATTACACACACATGCACACATTACACACACATGCACACATTACACACACATACACACATTACATACACATGCACACATTACACACACATGCACACATTACACGCACATGCACACATTACACGCACATGTACACATTACACACACATGTACACATTACACACACATGCACACATTACATACACATGTACACATTACACACACATGCACACATTACACACACGCACACATTACACACACATGTACACATTACACACACATGTACACATTACACACACATGCACACATTACACACACATGTACATTACACACACATGCACACATTACACACACATGCACACATTACACACACATGCACACACTACACACACATGCACACATTACACACACATGCACACATTACACACACATGCACACATTACACACACATGCACACATTACACACACATGCACACATTACACACACATGTACACATTACACACACATGCACACATTACACACACGCACACATGTACACATTACTCACACAAAACACATTACACACACAAAACACATGACACACACATACATTACACACACAAAACACATTACACACACAAAACACACACATGCACACATTACACGCACATGCACACATTACACACACATGCACACATTACACACACATGTACACATTACACACACATGCACACATTACACACATGCACACATTACACACACATGTACACATTACACACACAAAACACATTACACACACAAAACACACATATGCACACATTACACACACATGCACACTTTATACACTTATGCACACATTACACACACATGCACACATTACACACACATGCACACATTACACACACATGCACACATTACACACACATGCACACTTTACACACACATGTACACATTACACACACATGCACACATCACACACACATGCACACATCACACACACATGTACATATTACACACACATGCACACAGTACATACACATGCACACATTACACACACATGCACACATTACATACACATGCAGTGGTATGTCTGTCATCAGGGTTCTTCAGTGAACAATGAATCATGTAGAATGTTCTAACATTGTTCCAGCTGGTGTGTGTGTGTGTGTGTGTGTGTTGGTGTTTATTCTGGTTCTGATTGTGTTGAGTCTGATAGGTGACTGAAACATCTGATCATGTCTGATCTCTTCTACAGCTTAATGCTCTAATACACATTGAATTATGAGAAGAAGAAGATGAAGATCAGTTGAGATAAACATCATCTACTCTTCACACTGGGATTCTACATGGTGACACTTTGTTCAGCTTCTTACTGCTCAAATCTGTAAACATGCTTTCTGTATAACTGTGTGCATGACATCACTTCCCGTACAAGATTAACACTATCAAACCAACTCTGAACTGCTGATGGTCCTTTATCTCCTCCTTCTATACATGCTTATTAAAGTAAATAGATTGGAGAGTCCATCAGGTTACTGGTACCTCTAAAACAGAGTAACGGCCCATGATGACTGCTTTAGAAAACCCTGCATTAGCTTGATGCATTAGCCTGCTGTTCACGATCTGGCCTGTAATGAAGATGTTCAAAGAAGTTTAAAGCTACTGGAGATGTTGAGATTCTGCCCGGAGGAGAACATGAGGAGGATTACTCGAGTGGCCAGAGAATCTCCAAAGATCTTCACTGTGAAATTACAGATGTTAGTGAGGTCTCGAGGCCAGAACATATTTCTACATAACCACAAGATATTTAGGACTGGCTGAAGAAAGTCTCTTCTGTATGATTCTCATCCTGGAACTTTCTAAGGGACCTTGTTGAATGGTAAGAACAGACCTAAAAAGACATTAAACAGTAGAGGTCCTGGGTTGAGGGGTACATAATGCTCTCTTTTTTGCAAGTCCAAATCAGACCACAGTTTTGTACAGAATATTACCCACAATCCACTGTGATCCTGTGATGTTTTTACCAGTAACCAGTGGGTTTTTGGAATGGTATATATCTATAATATATAATATAAAATTATGAATCATTTTTATTTCCATTTATATATTTGGTATTTAGCAGATACTTTTATCTAAAATGACTTACAGTACAGTACACAAGCTTTTATTAATTAATACAACATGTACATTTATTTATGGAGATCTGGGATCTCAACAGCTTTTAAACCATATTTTGTTACAACCAACAGTAAATTGTGTGATTATGTTTTAACAATGATGCTTAGCATTTGGTTTTGGCATGTATTGCAGCATCTACTTAACATGTATATTTATAAAATTTAATAATATTTATCTGTGATACTTGTGAACTTTGTAAATATGTGACAGTAACAAGACAGTTAGATGCTGGAAGACACTTGTTGTAAAAATCCAACTTCAATAGCATTTATACTGTGTTACACAGAGCATTAAAACAAGCTGTGAAATGTGTGGCAGTTATGATGCACAATCTCTAGAATTTAGAACTGGCACTTGATATCTGACCACCTGCAGCAAGATTTAATGGCAGCAGGTACTGAGGTTTTAGTTTGCAGTGTAATTTTCATACTAAACGCTTCATGTCTAAACCTAGTGACCCAAAAACACTAAATAGTTGGCCGAAATAATAAAAACCATGTAAATAATCCACAGTTTTTAAATACTGTTCTGTGGAGTGATGAAACACAACTGTAACATTTTGGGCCTTTAGATCAGCAGTATGTCTGAAGGAGGAACAATGCAGCATTCGCTAAAAGGGCAGACTGCTTACAGTGAAGCATGGTGGTGGCTCTGTGATGTTCTGGGGCTGCTTTGCTCCTTGCACTGAAAATCTTCAGTGTGTGTGTGTGGGGGGGGGGATGAATTAAATCAAGCATCAGGAAATTCTAGGTGAAAATGTTATGCCTTCTCTGAGGAAGCTGAGGCTTGGGCATCATAGGACCTTTCAACAGGCCAGTGATCCTAGGCATACCTTAACGTCTACCAAGGCTTGGTTTCAGAAGAACAACTTGAGGATTCTGAAGTGAAGTCACAGGGATGAACTGGCCATCAGGTACACTGAGAAATATCCCAGTGGGCTGATATCTCTGTTTTCAGATGAATGCAGAATTCAAAAGAATCACCACCATCCCACTTCAGTCTAAGCTTCTGTCTCAGCTGGACCACCACTCTAACGTCAGATGCCGCTGTTCTGAGAGAGAGGAGGACAACTAGGGAGAGGCTTCGAACAATCATTGATCAGAAGGCAGATGTAAGTGATTCACAGTCATGAGAAACCTAGATAAGTTAAAAGCTATTAACGATGGGTTGTTTTTCCCTTATTTTTTTAAATTGCTAGAATTGTATCTTAGTTTTAACCTTATGTGTCGTATATCTAGGACCCTACTACATTTACTGGGAAATTTCACAGACCTCGTTTTTCAAAATTACACTCATAAATTAAATGATAGAATAAAGGGAAGCTACAGTACACTGCACAGCCTATTTTAATAGCAAGAATAGCAAAAATAGTAAGATAAAAATCCACACCCCAACCTCCCCTTCTTTATAAAGAAAGAAAAAACTGTTCATAGGCAAATTATCAGGAGCATAATTCTTTACTGGCTTTTTCATTTGAGCACAGACTGTAGAGAGATGATCACGTGAAGCACACTTTTCCTTTGACTATGGACTCCCCAAGGGGACAAAATGAAAGCACATACATCAAGAATCAGAATTATTAGATGCCATAACATGCTCCCTACTAAGAGGGGTTAATTCAAAGTGCTAAAGTGACTGAATAAAGAGAGAGCGTCCTTCCTTTGTTAGCGGTGAAGGCAATCCCAGCATTCTGTGCAGCACAACTTTTCTCACCAAAGATTTCAAATATGGCGGACAAATGCGGAAAAACTTACAAGTTTTTTTCAAATGTAAATAAATTTTTATTGATTTTTCGTTTGTATAAAGGTGTACGAGTGTAATTTATTTGCAAATGGAGTAAATGACCTGAGGCTAACTGTGTTGGCTTAGTAAGTAAAAGCTGTGGTGACATAATGGCTGTCTAAGTAGTGTCTAAGTAATCTAAGTATTGTGTCTGAATAACTTATTTTATAAGTTTGATGTCAAACAGACCCATTGTCAGCACACTACACCACAGGAGAGTCTCTTACACTTAATTATGATGCTAAAAGAAGCTTTAAGAGGAAGAATATTTTCATGTGATGATGTGAAAGCAGTGGTACATCAGTGGCTACACACTGAACCAAAACATTTTTTGCTGATGGCATTAAAAAAAGCTGGTACGATGCTGGGAATAATGCATCAGAAGGTGACTATAGGAAAGTGATGTACTTTGTTTTTTTTTTATTTTTAATAAATACAGTTTAAAAAAAAAGGGAAACTTTCTGAAGAAGCCTCGTACATACAGACATACACTTGATTCTGTTAAAATATGGCTCAGATATAAAGTTCCATGAGCTGGTGGAGCTTAGTGTATGAAGAAGTTAAGTAACTGTAACATTTAGGGTGCAGGGTTGGATTGTAACAGTCAGTATTGTGTATGTTCATGTTCTGGTTGGTATTGCAGATGTGACCAGTTTAACTGCTCGTGGATAAAAACTGTTCTTAAATCTGGTGGTTCTGGCTCGGATGTTACGGTACCTCTCTCCAGATGGCAGTGACTAAAACAGGAAGTGGCTGGGGTGTGTGGGGTCAGAGTTAATACTGCTGGCTTTCCTCACACATCTCTTGTTGTAAATGTCCTGTATGGTTGGGAGTGCAGTTGCTGTGATGTGCTGGGCAGTTTTCACCACTCTCTGAAGGGTCTTGTGTTCAGCAGCATTGGTGCTGCCGTACCAGACTGTGATGCAGCTTGTCAGGATGCTCCTCACAGTGGATCTGTAGAAGTTGCAGAGGAGCTGCTGTGGCAGATTGAATGGAATTCATTTTAATAAAACAAGATAGATTTTCAGACCTGATTATGGCACCATGGACATAATGAAATTGCTTCAGAGTTACAAAATACCATTAAATAATGGCAATAAATACAGTGGTTGGACAAAATAACTGAAACACCTGTCATTTTAGTGTGGTAGGTTTCATGGCTAAATTGGACCAGTCTGGTGGCCAATCTTTATTAATTGCACATTGCACCAGTAAGAGCAGAGTGTGAAGGTTCAATTAGCAGGGTAAGAGCACAGTTTTGCTCAAAATATTGCAATGCACACAACATTATGGGTGACATACCAGAGTTCAAAAGAGGACAAATTGTTGGTGCACGTCTTGCTGGCGCATCTGTGACCAAGACAGCAAGTCTTTGTGATGTATCAAGAGCCACGGTATCCAGGGTAATGTCAGCATACCACCAAGAAGGACAAACCACATCCAACAGGATTAACTGTGGACGCAAGAGGAAGCTGTCTGAAAGGGATGTTCAGGTGCTAACCCGGATTGTATCCAAAAAACATAAAACCACGGCTGCCCAAATCACGGCAGAATTAAATGTGCACCTCAACTCTCCTGTTTCCACCAGAACTGTCCGTTGGGAGCTCCACAGGGTCGATATACACGGCCGGGCTGCTATAGCCAAACCTTTGGTCACTCGTGCCAATGCCAAACGTCGGTTTCAATGGTGCAAGGAGCGCAAATCTTGGGCTGTGGACAATGTGAAACATGTATTGTTCTCTGATGAGTCCACCTTTACTGTTTTCCCCACATCCGGGAGAGTTACGGTGTGGAGAAGCCCCAAAGAAGCGTACCACCCAGACTGTTGCATGCCCAGAGTGAAGCATGGGGGTGGATCAGTGATGGTTTGGGCTGCCATATCATGGCATTCCCTTGGCCCAATACTTGTGCTAGATAGGCGCGTCACTGCCAAGGACTACCGAACCATTCTGGAGGACCATGTGCATCCAATGGCGGTGCCGTGTATCAGGATGACAATGCACCAATACACACAGCAAGACTGGTGAAAGATTGGTTTGATGAACATGAAAGTGAAATTGAACATCTCCCATGGCCTGCACAGTCACCAGATCTAAATATTATTGAGCCACTTTGGGGTGTTTTGGAGAAGCGAGTCAGGAAACGTTTTCCTCCACCAGCATCACGTAGTGACCTGGCCACTATCCTGCAAGAAGAATGGCTTAAAATCCCTCTGACCACTGTGCAGGACTTGTATATGTCATTTCCAAGACGAATTGACGCTGTATTGGCCGCAAAAGGAGGCCCTACACCATACTAATAAATGATTGTGGTCTAAAACCAGGTGTTTCAGTTATTTTGTCCAACCCCTGTATGTAGCTGATATTACAATTAAATTATTGTACCTGTGACATGGTGAAATCGCTTTAACATTACACAATAACTTGATTTTACAGTAATGAGAAATAATTTCTTGTATCAACTTGATTTTTGATTTTTGAGTGTATAATTGCATTTTTTTAAATGTCCACACCTCTGTAAATGGGTTTGAATCATAATTCATAATAATATTAATAATGATAATTAAGTAGTAGTAATATTCATATAAAATATTATTTTTCAGACCATAAAAGGTTTTATAAATAAATGTAAACAACGATTATTGAGCAAACCTATGAGCAGAAGTTGAGTGAAGTCAGCAGATAACTCTAGTAGTGGTAAGTTAGTAACATCTGATCTGCATTACAGTTAAAACTCAGGAGCTCACATTTAAACAGCAGCTTTGTGACGTCACAGTAAGGTGTTCTATAAAGCGGGGGGAGTAAGAGGGGTGAAGGATCAGTTGTGTTGAGACCCCCCGCAGCGTTCACTGTGTTTTCTTTCTCTCTCTTAAAACAATATTTATTATATTAAATATGAAGCGTTTATGTGGAATCTCTCCGCTGGACTGAGGGAGGTGAACTTGCGCCTCTGCTGTTCGTGGCCGGAGCCGCTACTGTCACCGCAGGAGTTTATTATTTCTATAACAGCTTCACCGATCAGCAGCGGAGGAAAATGATGGAGGATGAAGCGATCCAGACTCATCCTGAAGGTAAAGAAAGTATAAACGGTGTGTTCACTAAAGAAAACAACATGATCACACACACACAAGTACCCACACACATGTACATATTACATAGTGTAATACAAACCGGTTTATTAAAAGGAATGTTAAAGTAATAAAACGGTTTTCTAATAATAAGTGTATTTAACTTAATATTTTGTATAATATTTTGTTTTTGAAAAAGTAACGTGTCCTGATATAATGAAATACTGAGTAACTGGAAAAATAACAAAATAAAAAGAGCTGTCTATTCAATATACTGCAACATTTCCTAATGTACAATAGTGTATGTAACAGCCAAGTTTTGTTCTTCACCTTTTTTCATTTATAAAGTGTACAAGCAAATGTAATCAAACAAAATGCAGTTTTATCTGTAACCAACTAATAAAAATAAAAGCTGAAGGTTTTCATCTATCAGGTTTTTGTTATTGTGTCTTTTAAAGACGTGAAGCCTGAAAAATTCAATATTGTGAGGAACATGGAGAACTAAAAGTTTCATTAATTTATACATGCCTGACACCGTGTTTATCATATACAGTCTTCTACAAAAGTTTGTGCACCTCTGGTCAAATTTTATGTCTGATCAAGTGAAAATAAGTTTCCTGCACATTTTAATGCACTCTCTTTTTTCTAAACTGAACAAATTAGAGGGAAACACACCTACATGTGACGAGCCTTTGTGTTCTTTTCAGTAAGCAGGAAGTAGTTTTGCTCCTTGCAATTCTCTCATGGACATCATTTTTGCCCAGTGTCTTTATTTTAATGGAATTGTGTACATTGTCCTTAACTAAGACATGAAGATCTTTAGATGTTCTTCTGTGTTTTTTGTAGCCTTCTGGAAGAGTCATCAATGTGTTTACGACCCATTGTTTGTATGGTTTGTATGATTAACTCTGTGACTTATAACATTTCTAAGTTTCTAGCATCGATTCTCAACCCGTTGGTAGGTAGCACGGAACATCACATTCAGAACACCATGGACTTTGTGGACAAGGTGAAGGGCATCATCATTGAGACGGAGGAAACAATGGTCTCGTATGATCTGTTGATGCATGCTCAATAATCCAGGTACACAAATCCATTGCATAACAATGGAACCGGTGATCAGGTCTATATGAAATTCACAATGACCATTAATTATAATGGCCATGTGTGTCTTTCACACATGATTGGGGTAACGCTCCAATGACGGTGTTGTATGATGGTGAGAGGTTACTCTCAGGCCCCCTGCCCGGTTCAGAGATGGTCGTTCCCTCTTCACGTAAATGGCCTCTTTGACTCCACGTTCAAACCAGCGTTCCTCCTTGTCAAGGATCTGCACATCTTCATCATTAAATGAGTAAATGGCTTGCAGGTGGGTGTAAACCGCAGAGTCCTGGCCAGAAGAGGTCGATCTTCTATGTTGGGCCATACGTTTCGCCAGTGGCTGTTTAGTTTCCCCGATGTACAGTTCCCGGCAATCCTCCCGGCACCTAACAGCATACACTACGTTACTCTGTTTGTGTCGAGGAACCCGGTCCTTAGGGTGAACTCATTTCTGGCGTAGCGTGTTCTGGGGTTTGAAAGCAACTGAAACACGGTGTTTGGAGAATATCCGTCTTGATTGTTCCGATACTCCCGCCACATACGGAATCACCACTGGTTTGCGCTTAGACCGCGGTTGTTCTTCTCCTCCCTTCGATCCACTGGAGCTGTGTTTGGGCATTTTTCCCGAGGACCGGGTTCCTCGACACAAACAGAGTAACGTAGTGTATGCTGTTATGTGCCGGGAGGATTGCCGAGAACTGTACATCGGGGAAACTAAACAGCCACTGGCGAAACGGATGGCCCAACATAGAAGATCGACCTCTTCTGGCCAGGACTCTGCGGTTTACACCCACCTGCAAGCCAGCGGCCACTCATTTAAAGATGAAGATGTGCAGATCCTTGACAAGGAGGAACGCTGGTTTGAATGTGGAGTCAAAGAGGCCATTTATGTGAAGAGGGAACGACCATCCCTGAACCGGGGAGGGGGCCTGAGAGTCCTCCGGAAATTTTCTGCTGCCACACACTAAACTGTATTGACTATGTTACTTGCATTTTTTGCACACCTCCTGGAACTGCACAAGTTTTTTTTTATTTCTGCACCTTACTTGTATTTTTGCACCTTATTTACTTTTTAGGCACCTTATCTGCATTGCCAATTTTATGCTGCTAATGTACAACATGTCACTACCTCATGAACCATTGTACCATCTATTCACCATCATGTACTAACACTTGTCTTTAGTCCTGTCTTCTAATTACTTGTTTAGATTAGGCATAATTAGGAATATCTTTTGTAGTTATTTATTATAGGATTTTTTGTATTTATTGTTGTATTTACACTGTTTTTATTTACACTGTTTTGTCTCGCACTTTTTGTACCGTGTTACACCGTGATCCTAGAGGAATGCTGTTTCGTTTCAATATGTACTTGTATGTAGCTGAAATGACAATAAAACCTCTCTGACTCTGACTCTGACATCTTTCACCATCGTACAATGCTGTAATAGGAGCTTTGCCCCAATCATGTGCAAAAGACACACATGGCCATTGTAATTAATGGTCATTGTGATTTGCATATGGACCTGATCACCGGTTCCATTGTTATGCAATGGACCGGTGATCAGTCGTTATGCAAATCAACTGCATATAAGGTTGGGGTATTCAACACCAGCTCAGACTGAAGAAGTCATTTGGATTGAGTGACGAAACGTATCTCTACAACAAACTTGTGTCCAGATGAACTGATTCAACTTTGTGAATTTGTGTACCTGGATTATTGAGCATGCATCAACAGATACAAACCAACTAGTCTATAAGCACAAGAGGATGCATCTTTATAGACGGTGCTGTTTATGGTTTTACACTTTAAAACATGAATAGTTTTTTTATTACAACAAACACAACAGCAACAATCAACACATTTGAAAATTTGAAAAAAGAAAAAGTAATATGATGTGGTAATATGAGATGACGGTTTAAAAATCCTTGTGATGTTGTCCTCCAAAGGTGCCAAAAGAGGGCGACATCACAAGCAGGTTAGAAGATCTCATATTTACGGAGCCCCTTAGGGGTCACTAAGGAAAAAAAATATATGAACAGCAAAATCCGTACCCTCGGTTTAGTAATCCGTACCCTCGGTTTAGTAAACCGTACGCACGGTTTAGTAATCCGTACCCTCGGTTTAGTAATCCGTACCCTCGGTTTAGTAAACCGTACCCTCGGTTTAGGAAACCGTACGCACGGTTTAGTAATCCGTACCCTCGGTTTAGTAAACCGTACCCTCGGTTTAGTAATCCGTACCCTCGGTTTAGTAATCCGTACCCTCGGTTTAGTAATCCGTACCCTCGGTTTAGTAAACCGTACGCACGGTTTAGTAATCCGTACCCTCGGTTTAGTAATCCGTACCCTCGGTTTAGTAAACCGTACCCTCGGTTTAGTAATCCGTACCCTCGGTTTAGTAATCCGTACCCTCGGTTTAGTAATCCGTACCCTCGGTTTAGTAAACTGTACCCTCGGTTTAGTAATCCGTACCCTCGGTTTAGTAATCTACGGAGCCCCTTAGGGGTCACTCCGTAGTAATCGTAAATGGTACTTTCAAAACTCGTGAATTCCCACAGCAACTCTAGTTTATATGCCACATAGAACTCATTTTAACTTAAATTTGAAATAATGGACAGTTTCTTGACATTTCTTAAAGAAGGCAGACAATTGGACGACATTACTGTTTCGACTTTCCGTGATGAAAAGGTAAATATAAGCAAGTAACGTAACGAGACCATGAAGTGGCTAAATTATCATGGAGGTAAACAGTAAGTAGCAAAAAGCACCTTGTATTTTCTTCACACACCGTTATTAGCGGTTTTAGTATTAAATTCAACTTTACATCTTAACTGGAGTGTTTTGTATACATGTTTTATGGTGATGTATTTGTTTAAAATTAAATACAGACCCGTTACTGAGTCTCTATGTGTATGTGCAATGTTAAGGTACATTCTCCCACATGCATCTCATATTATCAAACCACACGGCAAGCGAAGGCACATAGGAACGGAGGTTCGACCCCTAATCCACGTAGAAGTGGAAACAGGAATAACCCACACAAAATGTAATATTTTTAAGGTTTAATTCAAACTCGCATCCTAAAGTATCCAGATGGCGCAATGTGATGTTTAGTTATTACTTTTACATCGAGAATCTGAAGTCCCAGGTTCGAAGCTCGGTTGGCTCTCCCTCTCTCGCTATATACATAACTAAGACTACACAAACTCACGTGAGCATACATATTTCTATGGGCCACACATATATGTAAATATATGAAATTGTTCCAATTTTGAATAGGTTTCATACACTATATTGCCAAAAGTATTTGTTCACCTGCCCTTCACATGCATATGAACTTAAGTTTATCCTGAAAAACATAATACATAGAATCACTTTCTAGTTCTACAATTACTGACTGTAGTCCATCTCTTTCTCTACATGCCTTTTAACTTGCTTTTACCCTGTTCTTCAATGGTCAGGACCCCCACAGAGCAGGTATTATTTAGGTGGTGGATCATTCTCAGCACTTCAGTGACACTGACATGGTGGTGGTGTGTTAGTGTGTGTTGTGCTGGTATGAGTGGATCAGACACAGCAGTGCTGCTGAAGTTTTTAAACACCTCGCTGTCACTGCTGGACTGAGAATCATCCACCAACCAAAAATATTCAGCCAACAGCACCCCGTGGGCAGCGTCCTGTGACCACTGATGAAGGTCTAGAAGATGAGCAACTCAAACAGCAGCAATAGATGAGCAATTGTCTCTGACTTTACATCTACAAGGTGGACCAACTAGGTAGGAGTGTCTAATAAAGTGGGCAGTGAGTGGACACAGTATTTAAAAACTCCAGCAGCGCTGGTGTGTCACCTAAATAATACCTGCTCTGTGGGGGTCCTGTGGGGGGTCCTGACCATTGAAGAACAGGGTAAAAGCAGGTTAAAAAGTATGTAGAGAAACAGATGGACTACAGTCAGTAATTGTAAACAACGTGCTTCTATATGGTAAGTTTTTCAGGATGAACTCAAGTTCATATGTGTGTGAAGGCAGGTGAGCGAATACTTTAGGCAATGTGGTGTATATAGTTTGCATAAATATGGGCATATATTTTATTTATGTACATGTATTACATCTGGTACAGGAAAATATTGCCATTGGGATTACGTTTTAACGACCAACTGTTTTTTATATGATATTCATGGTGTATATTTGTTAATGAACATTATTCTGACAGCAAAGGAAGTGCAACAACACTCAGAAAGGAGAGGATTTCTTAGTTTGGTCAGATAATGTAAGCCCAAGGTCAAGTCTGTCTAATAAGAGAAGATGGCGTTGTTGGCAGCCTGATCTGTTTTACATATATAAAACATATGTAAAGCAGATCATACCTGTACATGTATGTATGTGTGAGTGTTTGTGTGTGTGTCATAGATCAAAACTCAATAACAGTCCAAAAAAGCAGCAGACTGCCTTTTATTGAAAAGCCATTGAAAACCATTTTAAAGAGTCTAGACTTATTATTATAGTCATACCTGAAGACTTGAAGTTTCAGTCATATTTTTCTTAAATATGTTCTTTTGTATATTTCCCATAGATTGACTGTTGTGCTGTTAACAGCATGTCAGATGAACAACTGATTAAATATGTGCCCAGATTTGGAGACCGCATAGCAATAAGACAGTACTGCAGAAGGGAAGTGGCCACATCCGAGGGAATGAGCAGTACCAAGGCAACTGAAAATCTAATGTCAAAACTGAAAGAAAGACACGCCTGGAAGAGAAAACATCAGGATAATCGTTCTCAAAAATTGTATGGAAACTCAAATGCTCAAAAAGCAGAGCGGAATTACCAAATGGGTTTATTTGAGGAAGTGGGTAAATCATTTGTTCAAGTCAGAGGGAAACGAGGAGGTGGAATCAGGCACCTTAAAGCTATAAAGACTGCTACAATGGCAGAGCTTTTAGAATGTGGGAAAAAACTATTCTTTCCAAATGGAAGAAACAAATTGGGTGCCATAACTGAATTTGAAATAACGATAAGAGACTTTCTTGAGCAAGAGCTAGATCCTCTGACCACACTGGGTGACCAATATGAATTAAAGAAAGTAAAAATACTAAGACTTTATCTGTCTTGCAAAAAAAAATACACAGCCACCACCACAGCAGAGGAATCACTGGACGAACCATCTACCTCTGTTGCAAACATTTCCACAGCAAAAATTGGCAATGTCATTGTAGATTCACTGTCTCTTCCAGTAGACAGTGTGGTGTTGATTGAAGATACAGTTAATACAACACAAGATTTAAGTGCCATTTCAGTTGATGAAGAAATCCAGATTGGTTACGCTTTCTTGCAAGAAGATGTAATACTTGATGACACAATTCCACTGGATCCATTTGAAGGGGCACAACATTTATTCCCTGATCAAGAAGCATTTAAACCACCACACATCACAAAGTTAAGGCTTCGGAGGGGAAATGTTTTTCAAGACGTGAATGCTGCTTTTAAAGATGGCTTGTTATCAGTAAATGACTCACTAGTAGAAGTTGAGATGATTCTGCCTAATGGTATCACTGAAAAGGGGGAGGATAATGGTGGGATTTTGCGAGATGCACTGAGTGAGTACTGGGAGACTTTTTTTATGAAATGTACGACAGGAAATACACTGAAAGTACCAATGACAAGACATGACATGAAAGATGAATGGGACTTTGTAGCCAAAATGATGGTACCAGGTTATAACACTGTTAAGTACTTCCCCGTTGTGCTTGCCAAACCCTTCCTCTCCAACTCTCTTGGACTAGAATTTACTGAGGATGACCTCTTTGCAGCATTTTTGGAAACAATTCCTTCAGAGGAAAAGCAACTTGCTGAACAAGCAATGAGAGACTTTTCATCTGTCTGTGAAAGTGAAGAATGGTTTGAATTCTTAGAGGCTCATGATGTGAAACTTCTTGTCACTGAGACAAATGCCAGAAAAACATTACTAATTTAAAGAAATTGTGCAACATCCTGCTTACATAGCAGAGCAGTGGAGCCATGTGTTGAAAGGATTGAGATTGCCTCCAGGAGGATTAGATGAATTGATGACTTGTCTCACTCCTACAACAAGAAAGGTTGTGGCCATTCTTCAACATGAAGGCCTCAGTAACCGAGAAAATCAAATCATGGATTTCCTTAAGAGGTTCATCAGGAATTGCAGTGATGTTCATCTAGGGAAATTCCTCCGTTTTTGCACTGGTGCGTGGTAATTACATATTTTCTGTGAAATGTTCTTGATCATTTTATTAAATGTGTTTTTGTCAATAGGAGCTGACCTCCTTGTTGCCAGTGTTATCCATGTTCGATTTGTCGAACCAAACAGTGCCTTTACAAGAAGCCCTCAGTCCCACACCTGTGGATGTGTGTTGGAAGTCCCAAACAATTACACTTCATACCTTGAACTTGCAGAAGAGTTTACAAGTGTTCTTGATGCAAACATATGGGTGATGGATATTATATAAGGTAAGATTTGTACATAACACAAAAAACAAGTTTCATTTTAATTTCAGGTCAAGTTATTTAAACACATGTGTACTTACTGTCAATTTAATTTGTGTTCTTCTAACAAAATATGTTCACAGAGGAACCAGTAATACACACATTTTAGAAGCTTCTACACCGGGAGTTAAAGAACTACACAGTGCCTTAGTAGACCACCAACACTGCCCACATCAGACAAATAGCGCAAAGCTTTTTTCCTTTTTAAAAGACAGAAGAAAGATTAAGCACCACTCTTGCTTCAGATCTGATAACATCTACAAGTGTTTGTGTGCATCCTTCCATTGTGAGAAGATGACTCAATGCTGTGGATCTAAAAGCATGTGAAGCTCATCAAGAAGCTCTTATTGACAAAAGCAAACATATGACAAAGGACATTTGCACCTAAACTGGACATCTGATATTTGGAATAAGGAGTGATTTTATTTTTTTAATAACAGTTTTGACTAGAAAGTAATTAAATGAAAGGGTGATCACTAATTGTCACAGTGTATTATGTGTAGCTACATTGATATGTTAACATCCAGCTATTTTTCTGTCCTAGGTGGCTGAGGAGTGTATGTGCAAGTTCATGGCTTTCCTTCACACCTGCACACTTAACTAAAGCAGTAAATTATACAATATTTGCTTGCACAGACTTATGTTACTTTTTTAAATACAACCCCAAATTAGAGAAAGTTGGGACAGTATGGAAAATGCGTGTCTTACATTTACTTTGACTTTTATTTGATTGCAGACAGGATGAACCTGAGATATTTCATGTTTTATCCGATTAAATTTATTTCATTTATTAATAAACATCCATTCCTGCATTTCAGGCATGCATTCAAAAAAAAATTGGGACAGTAAAGCATTTAAAGTTTTAAGTGGCAGTTGTGAATGTAACTCCATATTGTAGTGCTTGTCAAAGGTTTGATAAAGTAATCCCTCACCCAAGTGGTTATATCAGCTATTGTTGAGTGGCGGTTCTTGATGCAGTGCTGTCTGAGTGATAGAAGATCACGGGCGTTCAGCTTAAGCGCCCTTGGCCAATTTCCCTATTGTGTCATGCTTCCTCTCCACCAATGCTGATCCAACAAAGCTAACCCTCCGACACGTGGGCAGCATGCCGTATGCATCTTATCACCTACACTTTGACGAGTGCAGTGCAGCTCAGCACTGTGTATGGAGTGTAAAAAACTATTTTCTCATCTCTGTGCAGGTGCCATCAATCAGCCAGCAGAGGTCCTAATTGCATTAGTTATGAGAGAGATCCCATCTAGCTTCTCGATGTATCTCTGGTTCCAGCGTGTGTTTTTACGGCTGCACCACCTGAGCAACCCAGTTACAATCACCTGTTGACATAACTTGTTTAAAATCGCATCATTATTTGTTTTTTTCACCTTATTACTAGCCATAAATTGCCCCTGTCCCAACTTTTTTTGGTATGTGTTGCAGGACTAAAATGCAGGAATGGATTTTTATTAATGAAATGAAATGGTTGAGCAGACAAAAATATTTTGGGTTCAAACTGTCTGCAATCAAATAAAAGCAAGGAACACTGCATTTTTATTTTATTTGCATGTTCCATACAGTCCCAACTTGTTCTGATTTGGGGTTGTAGTTTAATGTTCAACAGATAAGTTAAAACAGATCTGTGTTATCATTAATTATAATTTGTCCCACTGTTACTGTTACAAATCACTGCTGTTACCAGTATCGTTCTGCAGTTTGTTAGTCTTAGAATTTTTCCTTTCTGTGAAAGAACCTCAGAAACACATATTCAATTTAACATTTATTTAAGAGCATTTTTACAAGAACACTGCTCATTGAAACTGGGGAACTCCTGGCAGTTACTATTTAATAGTTTAAAAATGTACATGCTTCTGTTAACAAACAGAGAAAATTTGTATGAGACAATCTTTGTTCTATTAAATAAAAATGTTTTTTTAATATGAAAATCTTGCCCTTCATTCGGTTAAATGTGATTTTATTACAGAAGCAGTTTAACTAATATTAAGAATCTAGAGTACACTGTAAAAAATGAGGTGTTGAAATTACTTTAAAAAATTAAGGCAAGTGTTTGCATGGATCTTTTTAAGTTGAATTAACTTTCTGTTCTATTAAGTAAATGGAACCTATCTAAGCCACTTAAAATATACTTAAATAAATTATCACAGTATAACTAAAATCACTACGTTGAGTCAACTTAAATATTTTGAGTTGATTTTTAAGTTGAATCTACTCAGGTTTTGTAATAAATACAACTAAATAAAGTCAAAATGAAGGACTACAAATTCAAGTTGTACCAACTCATTTTTTTAAGTACTCCCAACATAGAAAGATCCATGCAAACTATTGCCTTAATTTTTTTGTTTTTGTATTACTTAAAATACAAGCACACTTAACTACCACTCAAATAAATCAATTTCCAGACATCAAATACAATATCTGCATTTATTAAAAGTGCAAACAATTAACAAGCAGCAAAAGGGCTTGCACACACACACACACACACACTATATATATATATTAGGGCTGTCAAACGATTAAATTTTTTAATCGCGATTAATCTCAGAATTTCATATAGTTAATCGCGATTAATCGCATTTAAAAAAATCTGTGTAAATGTTATAGAAAACAAGAATTTTTAAGTGAAATGTTACAATTAAAATGGTGAACACATTTTATGCTAAATGTACTGATGTTAAAAACTGCTGGGACAAGAGAAAACTGTAAGGGAGTTTTATTCACTCACATACTAGGCAGTAATACTATCCCAATGGTTTGATGGACGTTTCTACACGAAGTGAGTGTGTTTTGACCCTTTGGGGCTTCCATAGTTCATGGACAACGTGCTTGACTCAGCTGTCCGGTATTCTTTACCGTAACAGAATAAGTTAATAAAGTGTTCTGCTCCCGACAACTTGTGAATATAGCGTGTATTTATTTCTTTATTATGCAAGTGCAGATGCTACGACGCTCTTTTACATTATGTTAACAAACCGCAAATGAAAAACGGTGACATGTCCGACATTAAAACGTTTGTTTTACCAGTCAAGTCTCAACATGAACTAGAATTTGCGTTAATGGCACTATTTATCTTAATCGCGTTAAATTGAGATTGCGTTAATGCGTTATTATCGCGTTAACTTCGACAGCCCTAATATATATATAACCACCATATATATTTCAACACCATCAGGCTTAATTAATCTGAATCTATTATGCTGAATATTATGAAGCTTAGTTAATTTGGACCTACTTAACAATTTAAGTTGTTCTAACATTAAATTGTATTTCTGTTCTACTTAAAACTGTATATGTAACCTTTTTTATTAATTATATGACAGTTCAGTTAAAGAAAATGAAAGGCACCTTTGGAAAGTCCATGTTTTGTTATGCAACAACAAATGAAAGCATCTGCTTTGGCAACCAGCTGCCTCACTTTTTTTTTTTAGTTTTCTCAACTTCGTACTTATTTTCTTTAGTTTCCCTATAAGTTCACTTAAAATAATTTTTTTTCGGAATACAATCAAATAGTAATTGTCATTTTGTCCAACTTTAAATAGTGATTTGAGTGAACTAACAACCTAACTTAGCAAAGCAAGTTGCACAACTGCTTGGGCTCCTGAAGTTGAGAAAACTCAAAAAGGTGAGGCAGCCGGTTGCCTTAGTCAGCTTAACCTTTAAATTTTTAAGGTTGACTAAACATTTTACTTTTAGTTTACTAAACTGTGTTTTTTTTAACTAAAAAAAGCAATTACTAAATGTTTTTTACAGGCAAAAGTTTTTTTTACATATCTGAACTGGCAGTTGGTAGCTCAGTGGTTAAGGTACTGGTCTAGTATTCAGTGGGATGCTGGTTCAAGCCCCACCATCACCACTCTTGGGGCCCTGAGCAAGGCCCTTAAACCTCAATTGCTTGCATCGTATTCAGCCACAATTGTAAGTCTCTTTGAGTAAAAGCATCTGCAAAATGACAAAAATGTAAATGAATATGTTATGCTCTTAACAAGTAGCTATGAAAGAAATTTAAGACAATTTAAGAAAATTTTATTAAAATGTTTATTTGACTTTCACAACAGACATTTATTTTAAGCCATAAACCTGTGCCACTCCAGCAAAAGTATAATTAGCACCAATAAACAAACTGGTTTTCCAGGTAAGCACAGTCAGGATACAAACACAGCAATGGCCAGGAGCGCCCTTGGTAATGACACAATCTGTAATGTTTCAGTAGTACTTCTGGACTGGGATTGCATTGCATATTAATCTGCAATAAAAAACACAAACAATTTTAAAATCATATATTTAAATTTAAACAATATGATGATTTAGCTTTCGTTTAATAATCAGTTAAGACAAGCACAGTAAATCAGCTAAAGTTGAAGTATGTATGAAATTAGCAAAATTCCAATAAATTGACAATAACCATATTAATGTTTAAGTTTGCAACTATAGCTAACTATGAATACCATGAATAAGGCCCTACCTAATTCACAGCCGTTAAAATCTCATCAAATGAGCCGCTTACTTACAATCATACCGCATCATAATTAAGTGTACAACAGTTTTGTAATGTGCTGTACCACTAGGGTTGCCAACTTTCAGAACCGGAAATAAGGAACACCCTTGGCTGGCGGGATGCCAAGTGTTTACCTGAGCCGGGTGGGGGGGGGTTATGGGGGGTTGCACCTGTAAACAATATAAAGTAAAATCTTGATCATGCGGGAGAGGGGGGTGGACTCACCTACCACTCAGATGGGTATATTAATGGGTCAAGGGTTTAAAATTACCATGGGGGCTATAAGTGGTACAGTACTAAAGTAGCCTGTAAGCATTTGCATTTTAATAATAATATAACTATATTTTGTTATTTTGCTTACAAGAAAATATGCTGCATTACTAATCTATACTGCTACTACTGATAATAATAATAATAATAATAATAATAATAATAATAGCATGTGCATCAAATCAGCCACATAACGAACAACAGTGTGTTTAATCGCTGTTTATTGGAATATTTAACTTATTACTTAGATTCATAGACTGGAGTGAAGTCGGTTCAGCCAAATCATCTGAGTCAGAGGTCTCTCCAGTGAGTCGGCTCACTCGCCTTGTGTACTTAGCAGCAGCCAGTCAGAGGACTCGTAGGATCCGGGTTCATTGAGGTTTCGAACTCGTGATTCCTGATTCAGTACAAAGATTCAAATCATTAACCCGGGTGATTCAGGAACCGCCCAGCTCTACACTGTAACAAATTTCTGTAGTTTTTACAGTATTACTACTGTAGAATGATAAAATTCTTACTGTAGAACCTGTACACAGCATTTTACTGTAGATCTGCAAAGGATCATGGTCAAGTTTCAGTGGTGAACGAATTTTACAGTAAGCATATTTCTGCTGTGAATCACAATACGGTAAGTTTAAGCGGGATTGTTCTTTTCTGTCAGTTTAAACAATAATCCGTCTTTGGTAATAGTACAGTTTGCATTATATCTAACAAAAATATTAGTTTTTTTATCACTCAGACAGAAAGACATCTTTATATCATCAGTAACAGGTACAGAAATTAGAATTACTTGATAATAGTCACCTACTCTTTTAAAACGCTATTAAGACAGAAAGCGAGCTAGCTCGCTAAACATAGAACTAATCGGCCAGTTGATAAACAACTAGCTAATGGTCTAGCCAAAAGTGATACACTAGAGAGCCAGCGTGCATAACATTACCAAAACAGGTAAGAATTTTAAACAGCACATTTTTAATAGCAGAATGTGTTTATTAATGTAATATCTCTAATGGGAGGTTAGGAATTAACAAAACTGTCCTAGTCTCCAGTCTTGTATATAAATTTCTACAGCAGTAACAGTAATTCCTTGTTTTATCTTTACAGTGCAGGAAAGACAACTTTAGCCCAAGATGTGGATTCCAGCAAATGTAAAACAAAGCACTTGCACATTTTTATGGTTTTGTTCAAAACAGCAGTGTTTACAAAAATATGAATGTATTTATTTAATTATCTATGTATTTTCAAAAACATGTTTTAAAATGTTGAAATTCAATAAATGATTTTTGTTACAAATGCAGTGTCTTAATTTTTACAATGTATAGTTATTTTTCGAATATTATTTTAGTGTTAAATGCTGTAATGTCTTTAAAGTAGTCTGATATTTGCTGTAATTAAAAGACTGCATTACTGCTGTAATAGGTTACAGTAATGTGAAATTACTGTAATAAGAGCTACCGTACTGTGATTATTACTGTAATAAATATTACAGTATTTTATAGTTACTGTAATTAAATTTGCAGTATGCGTACTGTAAAATTTATTACAGCAACTTACCGGCTAATTGCTGCCAGCAAGTTACTGTACATTTCACAGTGTCCTTTTTACAGTGTAGTATTGAACAGTCTAATCTGCAGCGTTTCTTTCCCATTGATAAAAATATGGAACAAAGCGCGTCCCGTATCAGTTCAATACGGAACACCACGTTTAGTTTCCAAATACGGAACGATTCCGTATTTTACGGGACGGTTGGCAACCCTATGTACCACAGACAAGTTTAGCTTATTAAGCTAACACAGCCCCAGGCCATTCAAACAAATGGGCATCAAAACCCGCTAGCATGTCAGCTAACAGCTCTCTCTGTGTACCGAAAATGGTTAAATTGTCACCGACAAGCCCAAATTTGCAAATAGTTTACACTCGTACACCTTTATATAAATTAAAATACTCGCACTCGTCTGCCATACAATATTTGAAATCTTTGGTTGAGAAAATACGTGAAACTAAAATGCTAGTAATTCCCCTCGTTATTCAGTCAGTTTATACTTTATGCATTTCTTAAGTTTTAAACATAACTTGTATTATGTTGAATAGCTGAATACCTACCTCAGGGCAGGTCAGGGCAAAATCCAAAACTTCAGCGCGTTCTCAGTGACGGCCTCAGTGTTGGCCTCGGAGAAGTGCGCATGCGCGGTGACAGAACGTACTCGGAGCTTCTGATGCTCTTCTTTGCTTTGTTCAGACAACTCAGATATTTTAGTTGGCTCAACTCAAAATTGGTATGATGTTGTACTAAAGCAAAAATAATGCGTTGAAAAAGTTTACAATTTTAAGTTTGTCTAAAACAATGTCTTTTTAAGTTGCCCAAACTCAAACATTTGAACAAATGTAACAAACTTAATTTTTTTTGTTGAACTGACTTATTATTATATGAGCCCTTCCGACGAAAAACCGTACATGTGACATTTTTTTTAAAAATCACTTAGGCATGGTATGACATTGTTTGATGTTCTTTATTTAATATTAAGCCAGTCGCTACAACATATTCCGTTAATTAGGGTCGTAATTTAAACTTTAAATTGTGCTCACGCGGAAAAACCGTTTATATCCGCTGCCAAAAATGGACGGACAAGCAGTGGTACTAAGTGCGGCTGACGAAAATCGGTTAAATATAGGGAAAAAAAGAAAGCTGAAAATGAACACTTGGAAAGACAAACAAAGAAAGATGCTACGCAATGCAGGAAAACCATATATTAACAGAAAGGGCGAAGAAAAACCAGGGAAAAATCCACCGAAAGACGTAAGTGGAATAACCGTATAAGTACCTCATGAAGCTGAACGGCTAGACGCTAGCGACTTATTTACTCTACTTATAAAACTACATTCACGTGGCAACATTAATATAACGTTACATTGTGTTTACGCACAAACGATTAGCGTTTATCTGAATGTTACTTGTTTCTAACTTTTGTTGTAATGTATTATGCTCGCAAGGGCAAAGTGTGTGGGAGTGGCTGTAAGTGGCAGTGTGTCAGACTCACTGATACGCGCAAGATACAACTTTTCACGCTGTTTTACTCCAGTACATATGAAAAGCAGCAAGCTTTGATTCTCTCGGGCATGGAACAGGTGAGCCATGTAATTGCAATCTTTAATCAATGCTGACAACTTTGCATATATTGTTACTCCGTTAATGTTGTACATAGGCTGTAAAACAATGCTTTAGTAGTAGTAGTAGAACTTTAGGAAATGAAAGTGAAAGTAAAGTAAACGTGAACAGTTACATTGTAAAAACTGTCTGGTTGTGTCTCTGTCCTGAAAAGAATACATGGCATATTGCATTTAAAAGATTCAGGTGATCCTCAAACTAGTTTAGAATATGTATTTTTTTATAGTAGTAGTAAGTAAACACTCCGTCTTGAACACCCTTGCCCTTCAGTCTTCCTTGCTTAAAACAACTCAACTCAGATAAAAGCTTGGTACTGATCTGGTCAGTTGAAGTGTGTTGGCACACATAAAATAGTGCAGTACATGGGATTTCAGGTCCAGGGATCAGACCCCAAACTGACCTAAGATTAAAATGACGATTTACGTAGTTTAATTTAAGAACAGTAATCATGCTATTAATGTAACATTAGTGCTGCCTGCATTCTAGCACCAAGTGAGGCGAAGACGCTCCAAGGAAAACAGTGAGCACAGAAAACATCAGAGTTTTTTCTATTATATTCAGCAAGCAGGGCAGAGACTAAATGTTTGCAAGACAACATTCATGTCAGTGTATCAGCTGACAAACAGTCGCTTACAGGTATGTTAGACTATATAAGCTTTATATTGTTAATTTAATGTTCCTATTAGTAACAATAGAAAATTATATAGATATTATGTTCCTAGTTTATTGTTTGGACAGGTTATTCAGGAAAAGTTGCACAAATGTGAGTTAGGGCAAAATGAAGGACTTGAGTCAGACCAGGCTACTGATGCTAGGTTTCCTTTAGAAGATGGACGAGGCAAACATAAGAATAGGTAATGCACCTTTCACTTGTTATTGTGAGTGTTATAATAAGTGAGTGTATACATTGTAGTGCGCAAAAAAGCTGGTACAGATGCAAAAGGGGCAGTCGTAGGCTTGGGGTTAAGGAACAAGCCTTGCGACCTGAAGGTCCCCGGTTCGATTCCTGGTCCCGCCAATTATACGGCTGAAGTGCCCTTGGCACCTAACCCCTACTGCTCCCCGGGTGCTGTGGACAGGCCTGCCCACCGCTCTGGGCACGTGTGCTCACTTCACTAGTGTATGTTTATATGTGTGTTTCACTGCATGGGTTAATATGTGTGTTTCACTGGATGGGTTAAATGCTGAGGACAAATTCCTCTGTGTGTAAGCACAGTAGGCAAATAGATCACGAACAATCACTTTAAAATACATAGGCTGGTGGTGGCTCCATAATGGTATGGGGTTTGTTTAGCTGGCACCCTGGTACATCTACAAACATCTCTGACAGGTGAACACTATGTGTGCCTTTTTGATGAGTTACATCCGTTCATGTACTGCATTCATTCATATGGGTCTGGCCTTTTCCTAAAAGGACAATGTGCCGACAAACACATCTAGAACAGCAAATTATGGTTAGAGGAACATTTATCTGAGTTTGGGGTTTTGCCATTCCCACCTAAGGGATACCATGCAACGTGCTGTGGTGCAGAATTGTGGACTGTTCTGCAGAACGTATGGTGTTCATTGCCTACAGACTATTTTCACAAGCTTGTGGAGTCCATGTCCTGTGGGAGACCTCCCAAGTATTAGACTGGTGTACCCGTTTTTTTGCTACTTCACTGTGTATACTGAGTTGCCAGGTTATTATGTACCTTCCTTCTACGCTCTCTGGCCATTTTATCAGTTATTATTTGAGTGGGGTTTAGCTCCACCAATAACAACTCACCTTGCTGATGTACAGTTATAGCATGCTGCCCATTTGTTAATGTGTAGCCATCATCAAGCCCTCCATCAGAAACATAGAAATTTAAAAAGATAATAAATGTTCTGTCTAAATGTTCTGTCTAAATGTTCTGCCATATTTAATTTTTTATTTCTTATTTTTTCTCCAAATGCTAAAGTAAAGTAAAAGTAAGTAAATAGAAATGCTCTAAGATTTTCTGAAAATCGTCATGTCTCCTCTGTAGAAGAACATGTATTTTGGCCAGGAGTGTTCAAACTTATGCATACAACTAAAATTCTAAAATCATCCTGAACCTAATGCATGTGTATCATATTGACCTTTAGGCCACATCGGATACAGTCTACAGTAAAACAAAGCATCAGTGAGCACATATTGTCTTTTCCAAGGCAGCAGAACCACTATTCGAGACTTCGGGGTGATGTTGAAAGGGAATATCTAAGTCCTGATCTGAATTTATTACGTATGTACAAATTGTATAAAGAGAAGAATTCCTTGTCTCCAGCTAAATTCTGGCTGTATCGTGACATTTTCAAGCAGCAGAACCTTACATTTGGCCAACCCAGAAGTGACACATGTTCAAGATGTGATGCTTTTTTTATGAAATTGTCGTCTGTATCATCCGAAGAGGAAAGGAAAAAAGTGTTAACTGAAAGTGAGCTGCACCATCGGAAAGCTGAGAAAGCCTACACCCAACTTCAGGCTAATACAGAGTGGGCTAAAGTAAACAGTAATTGCCATGTAATTTGTATTGATTTACAAGGTGTCATTTACACACCCAATCTGACCCATTCCAACATCTACTACCAGAGGCAGTTGGCAAATTACAACTTGTGTATCCAAGAACTTGGGACAGAAGAACCAGCAACCATGTGTGTGTGGCATGAGGGGATTGCACACAGAGGATCTGTTGAAGTTGCTAGCTGTGTTTATAAGTGGGTTCAGACAAATTTTACTCAACTGCCCATATCCAAGGAGTGCAAGCTTGTCGTATATAGCGACAGGTGTTGTGGCCAAAACAACAACTGGAGGATGCTCAATTTAATGTCAATGCTCATATCACGGCATTACTTTACTCAGATTTAACAGAAGTTCATGGTCTCTGGGCATTCTTTTCTTCCATGTGATCGTGCCTTCTCTGTAATTGAAAGAAGACGCAAAGTGTCTACAATTTATACACCCTCTGATGTTACTGAGATAATCAAACAAGCAAGACCACAAAACCCATTCAAAGTCATTGAGATGAAGTGTGATGATTTTAGGCTGCTACCAGACTCTGTCCTTAAACAAACCACTGGACTACAGATCTGATAATGTAACTATGTGTTTCTATGTGTGTATACTTCTGCCTTTAGAACATGTTTCATGCACAACATTAGCATTATTACACATAGTAATAATTTTTTTTATATATTATATACAGTATGTGGTAATATAATGTTATAATACTATATAATATACCATTGTATATTATATTAACTTAATATCATGCACTACCACATAGTATATTAGCATACCCCTGTATACATGCCCACTATATTATATTTATTTATATTATATTTGTACTATTATATCACACTACAATAGTTTATATATTAGTATATATTAGTTTATACTATTACTGTAACTATAACTATGCCTATTACATTATGCAGCACCTTACAATCTTTGCATGTACATACTACTGTCCACCACTTATTTGCATATTTGCACTGCTATTTACTTTTCTGCATACTTGCACTATTTTAATGATTATCAGTCAAGTTTTTTGCTATGTGGATTTGCTACTGGATGCCTTGAGTTTCCCTCTGGGATTTATAAAGTGTCTATCTGTCTGTCTGTCTGTCTGTCTGTCTGTCTGTCTGTCTGTCTGTCTGTCTGTCTGTCTAACTATCTATTTAGTCTACTTACTGTATATTCATTTGCAATATGCATTTCAGCTGATGATCCCTGGAATGTGCATACCAGACAGAGCCATAGTCAGTATGAAGGGTGGAAGACATGGACTAAATCAAAACGAGGAGCTAGGCCTCAAGCACCAGTTTTCAGCAGACACTATCCAAGGGCATATGAGAGTTCATTGCCAATCAAGAATGAGAAGCACCAGGACCTCATGACAATGCTGGACTACTTACCAACTTCTGCTCGATCTTTTTATGAATCTCTGGAATGTGAATAATAATCAGATTGATCTAAATTTTACTTAATATTACATTGTTTAATATTAGTTATGTTTCATGGGGGTTTTAGTGGGGGTGTTTTATGTATTGTTTATGTAATGTAAAAATCCTAAATTAAATATAGATTATATAGAGTTCTATTAAAAAGTTAATCATGTACAGAAATCACACTTAAAACTGACTGTATATGCATTATATGTCATATATAAAAGATTAATGGTTAATTAAATGCAAAGAATAAAGGTTAGAACTAATATATTTGTTAATGTCACATATACTGTTTTTCCATGAATTGATTTTGGCAGTGGAGATAAACTGTTCTTCCACATTCTATAAAATAAAACCAATGATATAAAGCATTATTATAAGTGTTATTTCTAATCACCTTCATGAATGAATAAATGCAAGTCTGCATAAAGCACATTTTAGTTTTTTAATGTAAAAAAAGTTGTCCACAGGAAAAAAAAAGAAAAAAAAAAGATTTCTCCCAAACAGGACAAATGGTTGATATATGGTTTTTCGTTGGAAGGGCTCAACTGTCTCATGACGAGCAAGCTGCGTGTCTAAACAATGAGTGATTTGTCTATAGCCGAACTAGAAAGTAATCTGCAAAATAACATACAACACAAACATAGAACAGACAGGCGGTGGGGTGGCGGCATATGGATGCCCGCCCCTCGATCCATTAGCTCCATTAACTATGGCTTATCTGATGGCGATATAGACAAGTTAGTGAGAGATGGTGGCGTCGTGGTTTGCAGATTATACTGTAGTGCCTAGGGGACGGTTTAACAACGTTGTACTACACAGGTCATTGAGTTTACGTGGCGCGCCATCTACAGACATGGCATCATACATACACAACACACTATCAGAAATTGTGTCGTTCTCCAGGGTGTTGGCTGGTGATGGCGGTGTTATTGACATTACGCTAAGAGGTGGCAGTTTAACATCTGATGTTAATACGGTGTTCTCTTCAAGAGACGGTTACAGTGTAGATAGATTTTCAGGTCGCATACCAAGGCGGTGTTTCTGTACCTCCACGACGGTCATTACTACTTGATAAAAAATTTGAAAGTGTTCATGGGTGTGCTGTATGTTTGTACGTTTTGTTATAAGGGCTACACAAGTGCCAGAGATCATAGTTGTAAACATCGCTGTGATGTGTGTCAAGATGCTTTGTGTCACAAGTACCCCAGACTTGTCAATTACTGAGACAGTTGCTCATGCTACTGTAAATCTGTATACTGTTATGATCAGCATAAAAAAACAAAAACAACAGCCCAACACTGGTGTAATGGCATCCTCATGCGATCTTACCAAGTATTGTAAAAAATGTGGACGTTATCATGTTAGTTTGACAAAGCCAAAACCCCACAGGTGTTTTTCGGACCGCTGTATTCATTGTGGTGAAGATTTCATTTCAGACACCAAGCATGAGTGTTACATACAGCCACTCAAATTCATTAATCTTTTTTGACTTTGAGACACGATTTAAAAAAGGTAAGCATTTAGCTAATTTTGTCTGTGCAATTACATTTGATGGTGCTGAATTCATAGAGACTCGTCAAAAAGTTTAGACAGCCCAAATATCAGGGCTACACATGGTTAGCGCACAACGCCGCAGGTTTTGACAATTTCCTATTATTGGAATATTTTTCTAAAGTGGGGATTGCTGTAAAAATAACCATGATGGGGTGTAGATTGATCGCCATGTATGATATAGCGTATAAACACCGTTACATAGACTCATACTCATTCATCCCTATGCGTTTGGCTAAATCATCGGCCCTAAATCTGACATCCGCAGAGAAAGGGTATTTTCCACACATATTTAATTTAAAGCGTAATGAGGACTATGTAGGACCGTACCCTGAAAAAGGTTTTTATGGATATGAGACTATGAATGACTAAGACAAACATGAGTTTGACGAATGGTACAACACAGTCTCTGGTGGTGTGTTTGACTTCAAAAAGGAATTGCATGTTTATGGTCGGAATGATGTCGTTTTACTGCGTGAAGCTTGTATCAAGTATCGTGACGAGTTTATTCAATGTACAAAGCTTGACCCATTCAATTATACGACATTAGCATCCTGTTGCATGGCTGTGTACAAGACACATTTTCTCCCGAAAGACACGATAGCACTGACGCACAACAATGCGTACATTACTCAACACAAGACATTCTGGAATGTTTCGATCGAGTGGCTTGAATACATTAAGCACACACGAGACGTCGATATACATCATGCCCTAACTCATGGTGAAATGAAGTTTGGGGCATATTATGTGGATGGTTATTATGAAAAAGACGGAACACGAAAGGTCTTAGAATTTAACGGATGTATGCACCATGGTCATGGCAAATTAATGTTTCCGTTGTGTCGTACTTGTGCTGAGTTGGAAAACCAGACACATACATGTGTGCATAGCGATGTTAATCGATCCATCTCTGGTACTTGGGTCAGTATTGAATTGTTGAAGGCTATTGAGAAAGGATATGTGGTGACAAAAATCCATGAGGTTTGTCATTTTCCAGAACGTTCAGAGACATTATTCTGTGAGTATGTAAAGACATTCTTACAGTACAAACAGGAGGCTAGTGGTTATCCGGCGCATGCTGTCACAGAGGAAGATAGGGCCGAATACATCAGGGACTATTTTGAAAAAGAAAATATTCAACTGAATCCAGACAAAATATGTCTTAACCAGGCTCGCCTGTCTATTAATAAATTGTTATTGAATAGTCTGTGGGGTCGGTTTTCAATGAGGGAAAACTTGCCGGTCTCTGAACTGTTGGCAGATCCTGAACGATTTTCACAGCATATCTTTGGTGATGGTTATGTCAAACACTTTTCTTTTGTGTCTGACACCACAGCGTTGATACAGTGGTGCTACTCAGATGGAGACAGTTGTCCAACACGTGACATTAATGTGTTTCTTGGTGCGTTCACAACCGCGCACGGCCGTTTAGAATTGTACAATTTAATGGATAGATTAGGTGACAGATTGTTGTATAGTGACACTGACAGCATTATTTTTGTTTCTCGTGAAGGTGATTGGGATCCGCCACTGTGTCCATACTTAGGTGATTTGACAGATGAGATTGGTGGTGGCGATCACATTACTGAGTTTTGTTCAGGCGGACCTAAGACCTATGGTTACCTTACAGCCGGCAGTAAAACTTGTATGAAGGCAAAAGGAATCACACTTAATACTGAAAACTCAAGTCATCAGACTCGACACACTCATTGATCTTGTTGATCATTATGTGACAAATCGCGATAGTAGTCGACACATACTCGCTCGGGCAGACGGTATAGTGCGTAATAAAAAGAACCTCACACTGAAAAATAAGTCAGTAGTGAAGCGTTTCAAAGTCGTGTACAACAAACGTGTTCTGTTGTCTGACTTTTCAACGCTTCCCTATGGATACTAAAGACGTTCATGGCTATCGTGGTGTTATAGAGGTTGATGGTTTTGATTTCAGATTACAACATCCGTTTTCATGTGTAATAAGCGGGCCATCAAATTCCGGAAAAACATTTTTTGTTAAACAGTTGATTGAGCGTACTGATGAGTTGATTTCAAAGAAAATAGAGAACATTGTATATATTCATGACTGTTGGCAGCCTCTTTATGATATGTTAAAAATAAGAAATATTATTATTTTGTTCAAGGAATACCGACATCACTAAATGATGACACACTTTTACCGCTTAACAGGAATAATTTGTTAATAATTGACGATGTTATGAAGGATGCTAGCAATAATACAGAGGTGGAAAAGGTTTTTACACAGTATGTACACCATAGAAATTTAAGCGCCGTTTACCTAATGCAAAATTTGTTTTTTCAAGGAAAATCTAGCAGGACAATTAGTTTGAACACAAACTATCTCATATTATTTAAAAATCCTAGAGACAACAATCAGATTTGTGTATTAGGTAGACAGATGTACCCTGGCAATACCAAATTTTTCATGGAATGTTTTCAAAATGCTGTAAGTAAACCGTTCGGCCACCTTTTGATTGATTATAAAGCAAAGACTCCTGAAAACTTTCGTCTCAGAACAGATCTGCTTTCAAACACACCTGTTTACATCCAGAAAAAACGTCGCTAGACCAACATGTCGGACAGACTATATAAAAACCTACCGCTTCTTAAACTTTTATTTAAAGCTAAACCGGCACAGAGACGTGTTATTTTACAAACAGCATCTAATGAGCTCATTTTAACTCTGTGTGAAGTAGCTCTTAACGTGCTTAACGGTACCATACCTCTCACGCCCAAACAATATTGTACGTTAAAAAAGAAAAAGACTGAAATTAAATTTTTCGCTGATAAAAAAGTTTGTGTTTCACGGAAAAAGAAAGTAATTAATCAGAAAGGCGGTTTTCTACTACCATTGTTAAGCGTTGCTTTACCATTTATAACAAGTTTGATAACAGCCAAACTGTAGAGATGGAGTTTGCTGAAAAATTGTTTCTGGTACCACAACACCAGCTGGATAAGTTAAAGAACGACAACAACCGAGGGTCTATCAGTAATTTTGTAGAAAACGACTTGGATGCGTCTATTAGAAATATTTTGGCTAGGAGTGATCTCGATCCCAATGAGAAGGCCAAGTTTTATACGGCTGTCTTAGAGATATTTAGCAATTGCTAAACACCGTGATATGGAGACCAATACTTTAACATTGTTGTTACCACCCATGGATCATGTTAATAAGGAAACAAACATTATTGATCAGACTGATGATGAGAATTCTGTAATCAACGATGTTCTTAGAAATGTACCAGCTCGAAGTAGGCGGAATGTTCAGTATGTTTTAGATAAAATGTCTAAGTCAAAAGATGTGTCTTCCTGGAATGAATCAGGAGTTTGTCTTAAATGGCCACACGATCCCTGGGTCACATATTCTGGATTTGGTGAAAAGCATCACTACCCCGCCCCGGGTTAGCGATGATCGTAGACCTCTGGGGTGGGGTGAGTTTCTAGAGGCTTTTGCTGTTTTAAACATACCTCTTTCTACAATACCAAACAAGCATGTCAGACAAAAAAATTAATTTGTTAAAAAATAAAATACCTGCTGATTATGCAACACCTGTTAGGACTGTTGAAACCCCCGGATTATTTGTCTCACCCGTTCTAGATGACAGCAAATGGTTAAACTTTTAATTTTCTTTTTAAATGTTGTATATTTATTTGCTGTGTATGTTGTTTACTCGATTATGTATTATTATGTATGTAATTTGATGTCAGTTGTCATATGGTATATTTGTAAATAAATAAGTCAAAGTTAAAAATATTTGCTTTGTTTGTTTTTATTTAACAATTTTACATCACACACAGCGAGATGTTATACAATAAACATCTCTCCTTTTTGAACATGTTGTACACATTTAAACAATCTGTTTTTACAAATACATGGATACATATGTTTCACAAAAGTTGACACCATTTTGTCATTTTTTACTAAATCAAAACCATATTTGGACATCTTCATAACGGTACCCTTTAACCATGTGGTATAGAAAAAACAGTGTTGGCCACATGTGCTTGATGTGATGGCTTGTACTTGTCTGTTAGAATAATATTGTGTTATGCACGAGGTTTTAAGAAAATCACTAATCATTTTAGAAAACATTTCATAGTCTGGAGTGTTTCCAAAACTGTCAAAAAAATACCCAACACTATCTTCGTTTATGTATACGGCTAGCCAGTGTTCGCCAGGAAGATCAGATGTGTGTGTGTATTAATAATCGTCATTGTTGGTAATTTCCTTATGACATTTGTAGGTAATTGGTCACATGCTAACACACCAAGAAAATGTATATTGACGGCAACTTTATCCATAACAGCTGTCAGTTCTAAAGTATTCATCAGTAAAAATCCACCAAAACTTGTCTTCGGTTAGACACTTCGATTATACTATCAAAAACGGCGTACACAATCAAATTTACGGTATGTGGGAGTGGTTGTCTGAAACGGGCCTCCAATCTAATATTACCCGATTTGACCAAGGACACATGTTGACCGCATTCCTCATCAGGTGTGAGATTAAACGCGTAGTGTGTAGCCCTGTAAGAACTCCTGTCTATTAATAGATAAGGCTTGGTTTTTCAAATGTCTTCCTGACACTAGGGCTAACTGGAAGAACTCTCGCACTGCTGAGCCGGATTGGAAATCGGGTTGATGTGGTTTAGCTGGAAATTGTTGTCCATCTAAATAGACGGCTAGAAACTCCGTCAAAATGTTTAAATGCAAATGGATTCCTATTATAAGCCCCCGCAAAGGCCTGGTTTTCCACCATACACAAAATGATCGACTTTGGTAACGTTCCTAAAAATAAATTTTCATGATTAGAAACGCGTGTCCCAGCAGGTATTGAAATTTGTTTTTTAGACACACTCTATCAATAGGGTATTTAGCTGTTGTCGACAACAAGGCCTGTGCATGACCCAGCCTTACACCCGGTGAGACAGACACTTTTTTAACAAATAATGATGCTGAGAGAATATTGACTTTGTACGCTAACGCATCATTCCGCATTAGGCAAAATTCATCCTTACAGCGTGTCATTCGAATTTTTATATCAACACCATTAAGCATCAATTTCTCCTGAAAAAATATGTCGCTATGAATTGGGGTCAACAGTTCCACCACATTGCTACCATCTGTAAATGCTGCCCTCTTTGTCAAGCCTTGGTTGTTCCCTGCAGGGTTTGTTTCATCCATATGCCCAGCTGTGTCCTGATAAAATAGCCCCGCAGAAAAAACAGTTTCCAGGGTATCCTTCCCGTAGTTTGCTAGGCATTCTATTATGCTACGGTATGGGTATGTACTTGAACTCTGCGATATCAGCCTGTCGCCTAGTGACACATCGACCTGTGAAAATATCGTAGCCCCTGGATAGTTTATCAACCCCACAGCTGCACCATCATCGATGTCGGTTCCATCAGGTCTTGTGATTTTAAGACGAAGGTACAAGAGTGTGTTATTTAGATCCGTATAATCTTCGCCATGTCCGGCTATGAAAAACTCCAATGGAGCTGTGTCGGATATTGCTGACAACGGAGGGATTTCGACATAGGTACTTTTCTCTATAGCTGTTTGTGTTAAAGGTACTGTAAACATATCCAGTTCTGATTTAATACACTCTTCAGACATACGATGAAGTAGAGCCATGATTAGAATATGGTATTCAAAGTCTTTCTACTGAATGGGGCCCGCGTCTGTTTACCCTTTCTCTTCCTTTTTGACACTATGTGTTTTTTCGTCGCACGCTTGGTTTTCTTAGCAGGACAGCCACGCCTCTTACCAGGAGGTCGTTTTACAGATTTTCGTGCCATCACCAACATGCCCGAACCATCTTGATTGTGTTTGTGTTCCATCACACGCGACAGACCATTGCTGACAACATCGCTTACAATGTTTTTAGCGGCTGTTTTTAGATGTAGTTTGGCTATACTAAACCCTCTCTTGAACAGTGGTATAGCCATTCTAAATAAATTTCTAAAAATCCCTCCAAAGCCTGCGCCATACATTGCCGGACTACCTGTATAGCCCGGCATGAGGCCTCCGGTCTGATTTTGATGGTAAGAAATGTAACGTTCCGGGTCCATGGCATGTCTGTTGAAAGTATCCATTTTCAAAACCTAATTGCTTGTTTTACAGGTCTAAAATGTAGCTTTACAACCACTTTCCTGTAGCAAAAATGTACGTGTTGGTTCTGGTCAGTTTTCACTTCTATGGCGATATCGTTTATCTGTGTCTTTCCTATCGACACGTAGTGTGGATTGTTGTATCTAATAGTGACAGTATCATGGTTGTCCCGTTATATGTACACATCTTAACAAGGGTACAAAACTGTCACCAACCATCTGGTAATCAATGATGTCTGTGTAAACAAACAACGCATAGAAACCACCATAGATGTCGGCCGGGTGTGGCGCGTACTGTTTCTGTTTGACATCTGAATCTTCCGTTTTAACACTACACTCTAGTAACACCCCAGGTGTAAAACCTAAAATGATGGCTAGTTTACCATAAAATTTCAGCCCTATATCAGACCGCGTCTTAAAAAAAACCTTGTGTCTTATTTGGTCATAACCAAGAACTATCGAATGTTCTGCTGTATGAATGTTAATCTCGTCAACCAGTGCTTGTATATTGTTATAATATCCAGTGGGTATCATTATTTTTGTTGTTTTACCCAATTTTTTGTCATTTACTTTAAATGTGGCATCTGTCTCGCAAAATGTATTCCATGTTCGCGGGTACTGAAACTCTAACACACCTACTTCCCAGTCACCTTTTAAATCGATGGGTTTACATAGTTTTGTTCTATAATTAGAAATTTGGTTGTCAGGGTACACAGACCTAGACGAATTGCACGGCAAAGTGACGCAAAAACCGTTGTCATCCATATTGTCCAAGCATGTAAATGAACTAGTTTGCGTAGTTACACATCTTTTAAGGCCTTTCTATGTCCACTACATCATTTTCAGAAACCCAACTGTTAAATTTTGATGGCCATCTTAACCATTTCACTAATACCATTGTTTTTTTACCCTGTTTCTTTTTATCTAAAATTTTTTCAACTTTAAACGTTTTATCCCTAGACATGTGGATTTTTTGCAACTCTTCTTCATAGAAACTACCTTATAATTATCGTACACTGTAAAAAAAAATAGCGTAAAAAAACGGTATTTTTCTGGCAGCAGGGGCGCCAGAGAATGCCTGTAAAAAAATTGAAAAATACTGTAAAATTTAAAACGGAGATAAACTGTAAAAAAACGGTAATTATATTTACCATAATTAACATCTATCACTGTAATTTTACAGGAAATTGTCCTATATTTTCATGAAATCTTCTATTTTTAACATATATTAATTGTTAGAACAGTGTCATACACCTCTAAAAAACAGAATAATTCTCTTTATAAATGATAAAGAAAAGTTTAAGTACAGATATATTCTACTGTTATCACAAGAAATTAGCATATAAAACAAAAAAACCCATGTAATTTTACTTAGCAAAAGCCCAATTTTAAATTAACTGTCAGAGGTATTGCAAAAATTATCTGTTAAATTGTCTTTTTTTATTATTGAAATACATTAATAAACTGTCAAAATAAAAGCATTTTTCCCTAAAACATGTTACCTGTAGTTTTAAATTGTTTTTCTTCATTTAAAAATATAAGCTCAAAAAAATTAGAAGTAGGTTAAGATTTGTCTGCATAACACTTTAAATTACTGTGAAATTTTGCAGCTCTTACATGTTATATAGAACTTTAGAACATATACAGAACTTGCAGTATGAAAATGCAGTATATAAATAACTTTTGTTAAATTCAGCATCAAAATGGATCAAAATCCACCACAGTTCAGCTATTTTTGACCCAAATAATTTTCACACAAATGAACAGTAAGTGTAGAAACGAGGTAATGTTATATATTTAATGTTATGGCTGATCAGTGTAAGAATCAGACGTCTTTAACACAATACAGCATACAATACAATACAATAAGTGCAATCAGAATTCATTTAAATGGAAAATGTTTAACAAAGCACCATACAGTTAAGTGAAATGTCTACAAAACATGAAACACGTATAAATCTGAATTATGTACAAAACACAGTACCAACATTGAAGTTTTCAGAAAGTGCAACCACAGTGGGATTCGATAAACAGTACATCACAAGTGTAATACTCAGTATGGACTACATCTCACTGAACAGCTTGGTATTTAGTAATTGAGCTTCATGACAGTTTGTTAGCATCTAGTTCCAGAAACAAACAGTTTTGGAGTACATCAAAAGTGTATCTGAATGTAGGAGGGTAACTCAAGTTCTAAATCATAAGGTTATAAATATACAGTATAAGGCATAAATCAGCCCGAACTGCAAAGGCAAGGAACACACTGCCCAAGAACCACACCACCTTCTAATACCACTCCAGTATTGGCAGGGGATCCATGGCTTCAGCTCCCTCAACTCTAGTCACACAGATCCCCAGAACAGTCTCCTCAATCCCCCGTTCAGTTGCAGCCATATCACCATCCTACAATGGAACAGAGGGGGAAAAAATCACTTTCTTGAACTTAACAGTACACAAATATCCATTTAGGACTTAACATATCTCACTTTAACCTTTATTTTAACTCAGACGTAAAAGATGGGGTGGTTGCTGTAACAACTCAGAGGAAACTTGTGCTTACCTTCACCCTCCTAGCGCTGATGGTATTGCGTGATTGGGGGAATCCTAAACTGTAGATGAAATTGGATACTATTAAAATGATATATAAATAAAAAATTACTAAAGAAAACTAAAGGAAATCAAAATCAGCAAGACAAATATTTATAAAGAAATTACCAGCTTAAAAAAGAAAAGACATAAAATACATAAAACTAAAAAGTAAGTAAAAGAACCAAACAGAATAAATAATAAGAATTTCCACATTTTTATCTTACTGCCACAAGTTGAAAATACTGGCTGTTGAACTTGACTAGCTTAGCACTAGCTAGCACCACGGCAATGCAACGTTATCACACACAGCGCAGCCGGACTTAATATACAGTCAGCCGACGGCAATCTATTCAAATCTGCCTCAAGACTTCAATATTATTCACAGAATCCCTGGAAAGATGTTAATAAATAAATCACTATAAGCAGGTCCGCCGTTAGCATTAGCACGTGCGAATTAGCGTTAGCATTTTTAAACAAATAAAGCATGTACAGCAATAAAACTTGAATATTATTCAACTAAAGAGCTATATTAAACAATATAATAAGATAAACATCATGATTAGCATGCAATTAGACATATGAAAAAAGATTTTGTAAAGCTTCACATTACCTGAGACGCCATTGAAACACAAGGTGCCTTCACGATGTATTGCGTAATCCCCGGTGCGTCATATCCGGTTTCACCTGATAAACTTATTGCATTAAGTAGTTCCAGGGAAATAAAGCAACTAAGTTAAGTTAACTAATAAACACAATGCAGTCATGTTTAAATCTAAAATGTAATTGATTTGTGTCACACCAGCATATATTCTTTATGCAAAACCAACAGGCACTCAAAAGTGTGTAACTGGGAGGTTAGAGCATCGTTTTATATCTGTGGTGCTCTGGTTGGAATGTGCACCCAACATGCACAGATGGACTGTAATACATTTTTCTGTGTATTGGGGAATGTGGGGATGGGTAAATTATGCTTGATTTAAATATTATAAATGTGAGAATAAATCACAGTTAATAACGTTTTAAATTTGACTATGGTTTTACACAGTTTGTATAAATGCACTTATTTAACAATTCAATCTTTAAATTAATACAAATGCATAAATAAAGTAAAAGTTAAAATCTGTTTAAATTGTATTGTTGCCTGTCTAATAAGGTAGGCAATACCTTTGTTTTTCCAATTTATGTATGTAAAGTAGTGGTTAAGAAATGCAAAATTACTAAATATTTCTTTCTTTGATCACATATTTTTTTTGCAATTGTACATTTTTAAATGCATTATTAACAGTATTTTTATTTATTTGACAGTGATATATCGGTATAACAAAAGTTTTTTTTTTTGAAAATTACAGAAGATTCTGCTATTTTTGTCAATGAAGATTACTTTATTTTTACAGTTAGTTTTGTTAAAAGTGTCATCTAAAAACTGTTAAAAAACAGATTTTTTATGTATTTCATTTATACAGATTTTTTATGGTAAATCACATGACACTTTTCAATATACAGTTTATTCTTGTAATTTTACAAAAAAATTCTGTCTTTTATAAATACAGGGAAAAACTGTAAAAATGTACTGGGAAAACCTGTAAAAAAATGTTTATTTTTTACAGTGTATATAATTATCGAAACTACCGTATAATATCACCGTCATAATCTTCCAATCTATATACAGGCGGTTGTCGTTGAATACATTCTGATATGCTGAAAAACTCCTGTGTATAGTTCTCTTCATAGCCCTTTGTGAATGGACCCCTGACTTTAGAAATACGCACATCACCAATCTTGTACTTCAATGTGGTTTTCTTGTCTAGTTTGTTTTGTTCACCATACAACGTTTTAAACACAATAGATTCGTTTTCTTTTGTCACTTCGACAGGCTTCATTTTGATACTACGGTGGTAACTATCATTGTAACCACGCATTATATCCTGTAAAACATCAATGTACCTTTTGGAATTTATAGCCGTTAGATATCGCCACATACGACTTTTTATTGTCCTGTTAAAACGTTCTATGACACTTTTAGCTTTTAGCTTGCTACCTATAGCAAAATGTGTAATTTTGTTTTTTGATACTAATTTTTCTAAATGTTTGTTGAAAAACTCTTTACCCCTGTCAGTCTGTAACTTTTGCGGAACTCTACCTTCTTCTAGTATGGATGCAAATGCCTTTGAGACTTCCAAACCCGACTTATTTTTTAACAAGCGGGTCCATGCGTATTTGCTAAATACATGTCAACATATATTTATAATCGTCATTTTCCCTAGAATATGCACTCATATCAACAAGATCGGCTTGAAATTGAGAGTCAATACCGTATACTATAACCCTGTTTCTTTTGTAATTATGTCGTATGGGTTTGTGAAATGTGTACGCATCCTCACCAGCTAACCAGTCTGAAACCTGTTGATCAGACAGACACACGCCTGTATTCTCTAAAACACCTCGTTTCAAACTATTTTTACCGCCTAATGAACCTGAATTAGATGGTGTGTAATAAACCGTTCTTAAAAGATTTGCCATGTTGATAGACGACATTGCAGAAAATAATGACCCCAGATTTGTTTGGTTGACTGTTTTTTATTCAAAAACTCACAATGCATCAATGAAATCTAGAAATTTCACACATACATCTACATTTCTCTCTACTAGATGTTCAACAAGTGTTTCAATCACTTTACAAACATTAATTGGCGTCATTGTTAAAAGTTTTATCACACAAATGTCTAATATGTATGCGCATAGGCAAAGCACATGACTGATTTTTACTGTATTGTCACTCGTAGGCATAAGAGACAGAATTTTACTAACAGTCACATGGGCTGCATAGTTAGAATCTATACATAACTGTGTCAAATAACACCAATCATCTGACGTCGATTTAACAATATTTAATTGGTTCTTGAAATTTTGTAAACATTTAGCATCAACAACATACATGCTATTAAACAATCTAAAATCATCCACACTATCGTCAATACATTTATACAACAAACTTCTCAAATCGTTGCTTACACGATGTTTTAACACATGGTCTGCCAGCCCCTGGAATCCGCAAACATTCCCCATCGTGACTTAAACAGCGCTGCAAGTCTTTAAACCAGTTTTCCAACAGTCAACAGCGTCGGCTACAAATTGTTCGGATGTGTGATCAACCAGCTTTTCTCTTATTTCCTCTAGCTTTTCCACAATGGATGGCTCACACTGTAATTCACAGACAACTGTTTCAGCACATTCTTGAATTTTTAGAAGTGGTAATCGTATTCCAGCATGCTTTAGAAGTTCTGCTATGACATGTTTTAACCCCGGTGTGAAAAGAGTCTCTGTTATATCTTTATAGTATTTTTCAAAAAAGAAAATATCCAGCTCAAACAGACACGAATGTCGAAGTTGACTGGGGTGATTCACTTCACAACCGAGAAATGTTTCCTTCAGTTTGTTGTCTATAATGTGTTGTAGGATTACAACAACGGCGGACTTTATTAGTTTTAATGCAGTACTGCATCAACATCATTGATTGGCTCAGATACAGCTTTCACTTCTAGAGTATCAGCGAGTGTTTCACTATCCTCATTACCATCTGGTAACTTCTGATGTTTAGATGCCGACCCCTCCAATGGATCTGGTTAAAAAACCGACGGCGATAGGTATGTCATATTCATGACAACATGACCTGTCAATCAAACTAGCCTGTCACTCACAGAGGGGGGTCATAAATCAAGGGTCATAAATCATTTTTTGACAGAAAGTGTACGATACATACTACTTGTGTTCCATTCACTGCTTGCATCTCTTATCTGTTTCAATTGCTTTAGACTGTTTTCAGTGACTCTCCAGGCTACCATTGCATCTGTGCAGCTGGAAAAGAAATTTAACTTGTACTGGCAGCTGTAATGGTAGGGTAACACAACAAAGATGATTCAAAAACATGTATCAAATAATTCGAGTTATATGTCATCTATTAACATTTAGAGCATTTCTCTCCTAGAGTCTGATTACCTTCTATGTCAGTCTAATACATATGGTTAGGAATCCAACAGACCGTATGTGGACTGAAGTGGAGCTGGCACAGATTGGGGTGAGTTTTACCAGTACATTTGTCCTGTCCCCCTTAAACTTCCACACCCAGTCAGGACCAGGCTACCAGCAAATAAGAAATTAATACATTGTGTACTACATCATATTGCTTCTCCTGCTTGATGCCACCCAACAAAGTTATTTATAGCAACTATGCCAAGGACATGCTTTGACTAGCTGGGCTTTGGTCAAAACCACAGCCCCCTAATATAAAAGTCTGATAATTAAACACCAATTAAATTTAATTTAACTAACCATTTACAGATCCACCACTTTAACTTCATTGATGTTGTCTTTGAGTTGGTCTTGCTTGGAATTATAAGAAGAGCAAGGATGTTTCAGATTAATTCAGTGAGAGAATGTTTGTGCTCTATAGAGTCTATAATGAATCTGTGATGTACTACAGATATACTCTAATACAACTACATGGCTTTTACATGCTTAGTTGTCAGAATACCCAAGACGAAGGGGGTTTCTTGATCAGCTGTTGGCCATGATTTATTCTTGCACTATGCCCAGCTTGCAGGCATGGCACAAGGCAGACCGTTACTCAAACTCTATTGTTGCTTTATTGGCATGACAAAATATGGACATTTGTATTGCCAAAGCTTAGTTACATATTTGGGAAATATAATAATAAAAAAATACAAAATAATAATAATAATAATAGTAATAGAAAATATATAATATATAAAAATTTAAGATATACATGTAAAAATGTAAGAAAAACAGTGCAAATCGTAATAACAATTTAAGAAATAAAAATGAACAGTGACATGAACTAAATTTAGGTAGTAATAAAAACAAAAGTGTGTGTGTGAGACAGGATCCCCCGCTCAAGTTCAAGCAAAGTGTCTTGTAGACCATCCAGAAATGTTTGATGTTCTGTGTTGTAGGGTCCTAATGTAACATGATGATGGAGAACCCCATTGCTTTTGATGGCCGCACATACATTTTACAATTAAATTTTCAGCAATAAGCAGACGCTTTTATCCAAAGCAACTTACAGTATACAGTCTAAGCAACTGAGGGTTAAGGGCCCAACAGTGGCTACCTGGCAGTGGTGAGGTTTGAACCTGCAACCTTCTGCTTACTAGTCTAGTACCTTAACCACTAGGCTACATGGTCACATTGCCACCATGATGAACAGGCATTTCTATAAATGCATGTTGACTAGTTATGTTGCAACCTCTTCTCCACCTCTTAGTAAGACTAAATCCAGCTTTATTCATGGGGCCTCTTCATGGGTTTTAGTTTAAATGTGACACAGCCTAACAGGCCTCATGTCGTTGTATACATGTGTTGCTTTACACAGAATGCAGTATTTTATATGACTGCTTTTGTTCTTGGTCGTCCTCATCTTCCTCCTCACCCACCACCTCTGACACGCTCTCCTCTTCTATTGTTGCCCTCCATTGCTAAAGTCACAATACAGCTCAGAAATGCCACATGCATTTGAACTGACTTTTATTCTGTTTACCTACTAATTTTAACCCAATTATGAAAAATTGTAGTAAAGCTGCTACAATCTCACTGCTTCAGTACTAATGTATAGAAGGAGGATATGTGTATAGGAAGTGATATCATGAGAGGAGCACACAGTTATAAAGGAAACATGTTTACAGATTCGAGCAGTAAGAAGCTGAACAAAGTGTCACCATGTAGAATCCCAGTGTGAGGAGTAGATGGTGTTTATCTCCACAGTTCTTCATCTTCTTCTTATAATTCAATATGTATTAGTATCAGATGCTATAGAAGAGATCAGACATGATCAGATGTTTCAGTCACTTATCAGACTCAACACAATCAGAACCAGTATAAATACCAGCACACACACACACACACACACACACACACACACACACACACACCAGCTGGAACAATGATAGAACATTTTACATGATTTATTGTTCACTGAAAATCCCTGATACAGATGAAGTTCTGCTAATGAGAAGTTCTAATTCCACAATAAGACAGACATACCACTGCATGTGTGTGTGTAATGTGTGTATGTGTGTGTGTTTAGGTGTGTCTGTGTATAAAGCAACAGTAAATTACCTTAGTTTTTCTAGGTTACACTGTGGATTCTCCTGTAGATCCTGGAGCAATTTTACTCTTGATTTTCCTGGATAGTTGCGGTTCAGATACAGTTCCCTCAGACGTGATGATGGATTTGATTTCAGAGCTGAAGCCAGAGCAGTAAAACCTTCACCTGTAATACTGCAGCTATTTAACCTGCAGATAAAAATTTAATAAAAATCATTTAATAAAACTCATACATCATCTTCTCCCACCTCCTCCTCCTCCATCTTCATTCAGATCCACAACCAGACAACATCACTGAGAAATCTTCAACATGTAAAACTATTGTATTATATTAATGATAACGTGTTTTATCCTGTGTAAGGAAAATAAATAAAATATCAAACTCATACACACATCAATAACAGTTTCTGTATGAACGAGCTTCTGTATCTACAGTGTGAAAGTGAAGATCTTACTCCAGTATCTCCAGTTTACAGTGTGGATTCTCCAGTCCAGCAGAGAGCAGCTTCACTCCTGAATCCTTCAGTTTATTGTTACCCAGGTTCAGATTATTCAGACTGGAGGAGTTTAAACTGAGAACTGAGGACAGAACTTCACAACTTTTCTCTGTTAGATCACAATTCCACAACCTGGAGATAAATAATCAGATCAATCAGATAAATGAAATATGTCACCTACAGCAGTAGGTGGAATCCATCTGATAATATTACCCAGACTGCATTGCAGATGAAAGTGAAAGCAGTTGAACTGATGATTCTTAATCAGTAATCATTTCAACATTGTCTCTAAAAGTGTGTGTGTGTGTGTGTGTGTGTGTGTGCCACCCCGAGATGGTTTATTTGTTTACGCTGATTGTTTCCAGGATAAAGTAATTAGTGTAAATGAATGAATGTGTATAAAACTTTGTGAAAGTGAAGATCTTACTCCAGTATCTCCAGTTTACTGTGTGGATTCTCCAGTCCAGCAGAGAGCTGCTTCACTCCTGAATCCTTCAGTTTATTGTTACTCAGGTCCAGATGTTTCAGACTGGAGAAGTTTAAACTGAGAACTGAGGACAGAACTTCACAACTTTCCTCTGTTAAATTACAACCCCATAACCTGGAGAGAAATAATCAGATCAGACTGCACTGTAGATGAAAGTGAAAGCAGTTGAAATGATGAATCAGGACTGCTCTACTGTATTGATTTACGAAGGGGTGGAGCTTCACATTTCTACACAGTCAAAAATAGTGGAAGCGCTAACTATAGCCGTGTAGCGACTGAGAATTAATACAATGTTACTCACAGATTATAAAATACAACCCAATTTCAATCTCCATCCTAAAACATAGATGAAAGTGACTGTGTGTATGTGTTTGTGTCACCAGTGTGTGTTCCTACTTCCTTAGAAACGTTTTCGAGTAGCACTGGATCCACCATGGTCCTGACCAGTACGAAGTGAGCCAGTAATTTTATCTAAATTAGATGTATATTCCATAATTACTCACTATTTTACTCTGTAAAGGTTTCACTCTCACTGCTGTATTTCTGCACAGCACGACTGGGAACTAATTATTATCAGGAAGCTCTACGTAGAAACTGCTGTCACTAACATTCAGGGTTAGAAGTACAAATACTTTTGCTCCTGCTTTCAGGTGAAATTCTACATTCTGTATAAAACTAGTGCATGAGTCTAAACATGTAATTTACACGTCATGTTTATGTAAACTGAGCTCTAAATAAAATTGGGCTAGTGAACTTTACCACTGCACCACCTGGGCGCCACCTGGGCAAAGGTTTATCAATAAATCTCACTTAGCTTTTCTTGATTCTTTCACCACTGGCAGGAGCTTCAGAAGAGCTTCATGTGATGGATAATATTTCTTCAAATTAAACACATCCAGCTTCTGATCTGAGTTTAGCAACACAAACACCAGAGCCGACCACTGAGCAGGAGACAGACTGTGTCCTTCTTTATAAATGGAACCTCTTCTGTTCAGATATTGTTGGACTTCCTGCACTAGAGAATCATCGTTCAGTTCATTCAGACAATGGAACAGATTGATGGATTTTTCTAGAGAAAGATTCTCACTGATCTTCTTCTTGATGTGCCTGACTGTTTCCTCTTTGTTGTAAGAGCTACTTCCTGTTTGTGGCAGTAGGCCTCGTAAGAGAGTCTGATTGGACTCTAGTGAGAGGCCCAGGAGGAAGCGGAGGAAAAGATCCAGGTGTCCATTCTCCCTCTGTAAGGCCTTGTCCACTGCACTCTTCAGAAAGTCAGACACAGAGTTTTTAAAGATGTTAAAAATTACAGTGTGTTTCTTCACCAGCACATTTCTGTTTTTGTTGATGAAGGTGAGAAATACATATAAAGCAGCCAGAAACTCCTGAACACTAAGGTGCACAAAGCTGAAGACCTGACCCAGGTGCAGCCCAGCCTCTTTTTTGAAGATTTGGGTGCAGACTCCTGAGTACACTGATGTGTTTTTGACATCAATACCACACTCTGTCAGGTCTTCTTCATAGAAGATCAGGTTTCCTTTCTCCAGCTGTTGGAAGGCCAGTTTTCCCAGTGCCAGTATCGTCTCCCTGGTCTGGTGTAGATCAGGGTCAGATTTCTCATGGTACTTTTGTTCCTTGTGTTTTATCTGAAAGATCAGAAAGTAAGTGAACATTTGAGACAGAGTTTTGGGGATCTCTTTCCCCTTGGCTCCATCCAGAATTCTCTCTAGAACAGAGGCTGATATCCAGCAGAACACTGGAATGTGACACATGATGTAGAGGCTTCTTGATGACTTTATGTGTTTGATGATTTTACTAGCCAGGTTCTCATCACTGATCCTCTTCCTGAAGTACTCCTCTTTCTGGGGGTCACTAAACCCTCGTACCTCTGTTACCTGGTCTACACACTCAGTAGGGATCTGATTGGCTGCTCCTGGTCGAGTAGTGATCCAGAGGTGAGCAGAGGGAAGCAGGTTTCCCTTGATGAGGTTTGTCAGCAGCACATCCATTTTTACTGACTTTGTTATGTTACACAATCGCTTATTACTTTGAAAATCTAGAGGCAGTCGACACTCATCCAGACCATCAAAGATGAACAAAACTTTATGAACATCACAGTTTAATGATGTCAGACCTTTCACTTCTGGGAAAAACTGATGAAGAAGTTCCATCAGACTGAGATTTTCATGCTTCAACAAGTTCAGCTCTCTTAAAGGAAGTGGAAATATGAAGACGACGTCCTGATTTGCTTTTCCTTCAGCCCAGTCCAGAATGAACTTCTGCACTGAGACTGTTTTTCCAATTCCAGCGATTCCTTTAGTCAGCACAGTTCTGATGGACGAGTCTTTAAAGAGGTCATTGCATTTGATGGGAATCTCCTGTACTGCTGGTCTCCTGCATGTCGCTTCAATCTGTCTGACCTCATGTTCATTATTGACGTCTCCACTCCAACCCTCTGTGATGTAGAGCTCTGTGTAGATCTCATTCAAAAGTGCTGAGCTTCCATGCTGGGAGATTCCTTCACTGATTCTTTTACATTTTTCTCTCAGATTGGATTTGAGTTTTTTCTGATATACAGGGACTAAAAGTTCTAATAAACAGAAGATGATCAATATTTTACTGCATGATCACTAAACAGTATAAAATTTAAAATTGTAATAAATAATAAGTTTATTACTAAATTATTATTTTTTTTAAATATAAACCTCAATGGTTATAATTGGCTTATTTGTAGAGATGTAGTGACCGATATCATAGTTAGAATTCTCATCCAATATCAAGTATCTGGTGCTCATAAAACATTATATAATAGAATCTAATGACTAATCAAAAGCCTAGATGATTCTGGAAACAAGATGTATATGGAAGAATTTTAATCTAATGTTAAAGAAATAAATAATTTAAGTATTTAGGTATCTTACTTCTCTGCAGGGTGTTAGCGAGGTCTGTCTGGTTCATGATCTTCAGAACATTCCGTATAATCTTCAGCGCCCCTTTCTGAAACTACTCAGATCTTCCACATCCGTCACCTCCTGCTCAGAGCATGCTGGGTAATCTTCATTCAGGAGCTTTTTGAACTTGTTTAGCTCATTCTTTAACATGTTGATGACTTTGAGCTCCAGTTCCTGTTGAGCAATTTAGAGGAACAGATCATCACAAGAAGCATCATGTGAGGTAATAAAGAAAGATGAGTGAGTGATGTGACCATATAAGGAATGATGTAGTTCTAACATTATACAGAATGTATATACCCCATTTGGCAAAAATAAAAGAACATTCACGTACGTAAAAATCAGAACGTTTAAGGAGGGTCCAGAATCCAAAATCAACATAAGATCCCTTACAGTATTCATTTAACCAACAGCAAAGTAGACAAGCATAATTATTATTACACACACATACATACAAACCTTAAATATAGAGTCCAGCTGATCTCTGTAAGCAACATTTAATTTCTTCTTTTGTGGTCTGTAAATAAAAAAGACAAATAAGCAACTGTGCAGCTTTTACATCAATAAATATACACATCAGTACTGAACACCATATTTCCTGTATTTCTATAAATGAATTGACTAGTTGAGTTTAACTAGTTAAGTTTTATATATATATATATATATATATATATATATATATATATATTTTTTTTTTTTTTTTTTTTTTTTTTTGTTCTAGTCGTGTCCAATTACCCTGATTGCGTCGTTGTTCATGCAGCCGCCCAACCTAGTTGGAAAGGTGGAAACCCCAACTCTGGTGAGCTAGCGTACTTTACCGCTGCGCCACATGAGCGGCTAGTTGAGTAAGTTCAATGAAGTTAATGTGTTTGATCAGAAGGAATTTGAAGTAAAACATTGCTCTAGAGCATGAGATTATACTGACCTCAGATCAGTAGAACCCTCACCATCTTTAAATGTAAATGGAGGTTCTATTGACTGGTCGCTCTTCATGGAGACACAGCTGGGTTCAGGTGAATCTGGTCTTGTACCCTCCATCACACTGGGGTACAGGTAAAACCAAACATAAAGGAAACAATAAATGGGTGAATGTTTAAATCTGAAATGTGATTCTTCCATCCTAATTCAAGCTGTAAACTTTGTGGAACATTTGATAAGTAAAAATATATTACATTATTAATATTTAATATTTAAAAATAAAAACAAAAACTTTTTGTTTGAGCTTGTTCAGGAAAAACATTTTATATAGTATTTTTAGTACACACCACCAAAACTAACAACTTCATCCCATGCAAGTTTTAATTTTTAACACAGACGTCATGTTGGCTAATTCAGGGGTAATAAAATTTTACAAACACTTCCAAGGACACAACAAAGTATTTAGAAAGCTTTCTTAACTAGCAGACAATTTAGTTAGTTTAAGTCAAATCTTCTATTTAGACAAATGCATGTCTGAGTTTTTAAATGTCTGCAAACTTAGCTACAATCAACAGTGCTTTTTTGTATAACACCAGTATGCTAATGAATCAACCACGGCTGATATGATTTTACATCTTAAATAAATAATCAAGATTATTATTACAATTTAGCATTTTTTTTTTCTAAACTTAATTTAGTTCTGATTAGTTTTCAGATTCAGAAAGTTCAGAGCTGATGCTTAGGTGGCTCAGGGGTCTGGGGCACTAACACACCATGAGATTATACTGACCTCAAATCAGTAGAACATCCTCCATCTTTAAAAAGAGGTGGTTGTTCTATTGACCAGTCGCTCTTCATGGAAACACAGCTGGGTTCAGGTGAATCTGGTCTCGTACCCTCCATCACACTGGGGTACAGGTAAAACCAAACATAAAGGAACCAATAAATGGGTGAATGTTTAAATTTAAAATGTGATTCCTTCATCCTAATTCCAGCTGGAAACTTTATGAAAGATTTAATAAGTAAAAATATATTACATTTAGAGGATATAATATATTTAGAAATAGAAACACTTCCTCCTTGGCCTTAACCAAAGAGGTTGTTGGCGGTCCTACACAGTCACCTACCTCAGATCAGTAGAAGAGTCTCTAAAGTGGTCTGGATGGTCCAGTAACCAGTTACTCTTTACTAATAAATAATTATTAAAAGTTTTAGATCTTTATAATTTTATTTTAACTCTTTTTTTCAAATTTTTTTCTAAACTTGATTTAGTTCTGATTTGTTTTCAGATTCAGAAGGTTTTCAGAGCTGGGTGCCTAGGTGGCTCAGGGGTCTGAGGCACTAACACATCATGAGATTATACTGACCTCAGATCAGTAGAGCATCCTCCATCTTCAAATAGAGGTGGTTGTCGTATTGACTGGTCGCTCTTCATGGGGATACAGCTGGGTTCAGGTGAATCTGGTCTCATGCCCTCCATCACACTGGGGTACAAGTAAAACCAAACATAAATAAACTATATAAAAAGCAAAGGACACCTGAAAGTTTCAGTTTTTAGAGAAACAAAACAACTGATATTACAAAGCAATCACACAGCTAGTTCAACTAGTTATTTTTTTTTATTTTATTTTTTATTTATATTTTATTAGAAAAAAAAAAAAAACATGCCTTACATTACACATTTTTACATTTTCATATCCACCAGAGGGAGCCTCTGATAGATTAATACAGGGCATTTTCCTATATTTCAAGAATTATGTACTTTATGAACCAACCCAACAGGGGAAGAAGAACAGAATAGAGAGAGGAAAAAAAGAAAAGAAGAGAAAAAAAAGAAAAAAGAAAGAAGAAAAAAAAAAAAAAAAAAAAAAAAAAAAAAAAACCTACACGTATCCAAGGAGGTTTTGTTGTACATACATATCACTCTTCAGGCATTAATTCCTTAAGTATGCTAAGACCAACAGAAATCTGGCCTTATTGGCTCAATGTACTCAGTGAATCGTTTCCATATCCGACTAAATTTGCCTTTCTGCATATTAAGAGAGGAGGATAAACTTTCCATTACACATATCTCATGAATTATTTCCAACCATTCGTCAATGGTTGGAGGCACAGAATTTAACCACCTCCTCGTTATTGCTTTCTTGCTGGCTGCTAGAAGAACCAGCATTAGTTTCCTATCCCTTTCATTTAGTGTTATATTAGAGATATTGCCCAGATACAAGACTTCACACCTTAATGGGATTTCACACTCAAAAATTTGTTCCATATTTCTGCATATGTCCTTCCAATATGGCATAAGAGTTTTACAGTCCCAAAATATATGATGGTGGTTAGCATCCTTTTGCCCACAGAGTCTCCAGCACTCTGTGCCAGTGTCCATGTGCCGTTTCTGCAGTGGGGAAATAAAATACCGCATGATGTTCTTCCAGTTAAATTCCCTCCACATAGCGGAGCGGGTCGACTTCCATTGTAATTCGCATGTCCTGTACCATTCATCCTCACTAATAAGGAAATTACCTTCTCGTTCCCATTTCTCCTTGACATATAGCGTATTATCAAATTTAGCCTGTTGGAAACCATTACAGATCCTAGAAATTATTTTATTACATATGCCTGAATCATTTGCGGCCAGAAATACTTTAAAAATTCCCTCCTCTCTTTTTTCTATTGATTTCGGCATATTTTGATCAAAATAATGCCTTACCTGTAAATATCTATAGAAGTCATCCCTTTCCAGACCATATTTAAGTTGTAATGAGTTAAAGCTCATGAAAATTCCTTTGTCCAGAAAGGTAAAGTAGTTTGTAAGACCTTTTTTTATCCACAGTTTAAATCTGAAATCAAGCCCGTTTGGAAGAAAATCTGTATCAAATGCACACCATCTTAGCATTTTAGACGATTTTTGTATACAGTACACTTTGACTACCTCACGCCATGTTTTCAATGCCACTTTTATCCAAGGAACATGCTCATCTATTACCTTACTTTCCAATTTATAATCAGCAATTAAAGCTGCTATTGGTCCTATCTGACACAGTGATCTCTCAATTTCGATCCATCTTGCTGAATACATTGGGTTACACCAACAGACCACTGGTCTTAATTGAGCTGCATGGTAATAGTCCCTTAGGCAGGGAAGGTTCAATCCTCCTCTGTCTTTTCTCAGCATCAGTGTTTTAAATCTGATCCTTGGTTTTTTCCCGTTCCACAAAAATCTCGATATTAACTTATTCCATTCATCAAACTGCTGGAAGGGAACCTCCACTGGTAGAGTTTGAAAGAGGTACAGCAATTTTGGCAACGTATTCATTTTGATAGCCTCCACTCTAGAATGTAGGCCTAGGAAAGGTACAGTATTCCATCTCTGTATATCTAACTTAATTCTTGCATTTATGGGTAGGTAATTTAGATTGTATAATTTTGAAATGTCTTTAGATAAATGAACCCCTAAATATTTAATTGAGTGTGCATCCCAATCAAGACTATATTTCTTTCTAACCTGGTCCGGTGGGTCATAATTCAGTGTCATTACTTGAGTTTTTTGAATGTTGAGTTTATACCCTGAGAGCTTCCCATACTTTTTGAGAGAGGCCATCAGTTTTGGTATTGAATGCGCAGGCCGCAATAAATAAATTAGTAAATCATCAGCAAACAAAGCAAGCTTATGTTCCATAGACCTTATTTTTATACCTTCAATACCCGGCTCTTGTCTTATCCACTGACTCAGCGGTTCAATAAACAAAGCAAAGCAAAGGGGGGAAACTGGGCATCCCTGTCTTGTTCCTCTTTGCAAGGTAAAGGAATTTGAAATACTACCATTAATCTTAATTTTTGCAGATGATAAACCGTACAGCACCCGAAACACATCAATTATTGTTCTATGAAAACCAAACCGTGACAAGACCTTATGTAAAAAACACCATCTAACGGAATCAAAGGCCTTTTCCGCGTCTAGACTTAATAGGGCAGCTTCTAATTTATGTTGATTAATATAGCTAATTATATGCAATGTCCTCCTAATATTATCCTGTGTTTGTCTTTCTCTGATAAAACCAGTCTGATCCAAATTAATTAATTCGGGTAATATTTTTTCTATTCTTCGTGCTAGTATAGATGTAAACAATTTATAATCAACGTTTAATACACTAATTGGTCTATAGTTTCCACACTCTTCCTTGTCCTTTCCTTCCTTTGGAATAACTGAGATTATAGCAGTTTGCCAAGAGGGTGGAATTTCTTTTTTTTTAATGACCCAGTTAAAGACTTCCAGTAATGTCGAGGTCAACTCTTCTTTAAATGACTTATACCATTCGGCTGTAAAGCCATCCGCCCCTGGGGACTTATGTATTTTTAATTTGGTTATTGCTAAGTACAATTCCTCTTTTGTTATTTCAGCTATCAAGTTTTGGTTTTGTTCGTCTGTAACTGATGGGAAGGTTAAGGAGGCTAAGAAAGGATCAAGGATGTTTAGTATAACTGCATGACAATTGCATAAATTTAAATTAGATATTTAATCTCTTTTCAGATTAAATGAGAATCTGAGAGGATGATGAGGGAGATTTTTCAGCACTGCCAGAAACTTGTTAATGATCCAGACAGAAGCACTGATATCCTTTCCACCTTCCCAAGATTTCTGGATACAAAAAGATTGGTAAGTTTGGAATTATGTTTATACTGGGTTGAAATTAAGCATTTAATGTAGTAGTGTAACTAGTAGTTTAAAATTAATTCTTTATTAAAGGTTGATAAAGAATTCACTCTCCTGTTTTGATGACAAGACGGAATGCATTCTTCAAACCAAATATCATAAAAGAGGCCAAGAGGCTCACTTCAACACCAGAGCTGCATCATGTGTTGCAGTCAGCAGAAAGTTCACCAGGAAGTGATCTTGAGGCTACATGTGTTGCGTGTTTTAATGCATTTGCTTTAATTTTACCCTTTCATAACTTTGTAATTATAGACTAGTTTATACACTGGACAATCATTGTCTGTTTACTGTTCTTAATACATGTCTCTTCATTGTTACTTATCTGGACACTACTGCACTCTAACTGTATTATATGTAAATAATCTCTATCTTGCACTTCTGGTTAGATGCTACTGCATTTCGTTGGCTCTGTACTTGCACTCTGCACAATGACAATAAAGTTGAATGTAATCTAATAATTGCAGTCTTATTTTGCATTAATTCATGCATTCATTATTTTAGAGTTTAAGATTTAGTTTGTTTATTCTCTGTTTTTAGTTTGATCTGATTTGGGGGTGTTACGACAAATCTTTTAGTTCAAGAGGCCCTGAAGAAGCAGTCGGGAAGTCCAGAAAGTACTCTTTAAAACACTTTATTAAGTGTAAAAATGATCTGTGAATATATGTCAGAGCTAAGCCGATCGACGCTCCTTTCTCCTGCAATTCAAAACGATCGCCAGCCAGGAAGAGAGCCGGCGTCTGAGCGCGCCGTTCTTTAAAACTAGTCTAGGCTCCTCCTCCGCCGCTGCTGTTGGAGCCAATGAAATGTGCTAAAGAGGCCCAGGCTCCGCCCACCCCCTAGGTGGGGGTCTAGAGGACCTCTGCCAAGAGATCATGGCAGCCGCCATTTTGAACAAAAGGCCATGCGGCATGAATGTCGTAAAACTTGGAAAATGCCGTAAAACTTCCCATATTGAATTTATGTTTAATAATGATGTTTAATAATTATGTTATGTTCCAAAAATCCTAACAAACCCCCCTTGAAAGCATCTTAATGCTTTCACATTAACTTTTAACTATAGGTTAGGTGTTTCTAGATTCCAGGAGATAAGGATAGCTGTCAGCAACCCCCCAATTTAACCCCTTCTGACTTACATGGCCACTGGGCTGAATTTTTACAATAAAAGGTATCTAAAAAATAAAAGGCTACCAGTTAAACTAAAGGAACCGTACCTATCGCAACAGCTCCTACCCTTAAACCAAACTAACAAACAAAAAATAGAAAATAAAATAAGAATAGGAAAACAAAATAAAGCAATTTAAAAATAAGAAATCAAAAACGAGAAAAATAAAATAAAAACAATGGGTGCGTGGCTTCTACAGGAAGTCCGTTCAGGTTGTCCTCCACCAGACGGAGCTGCAGATATTCAGAAGGGGCCCATAGCTCCTGTTTCTCTGCATAGCTTCTACTGTCTCATGGATTCTCCCCTGTCGGTCTTACCTGTTTACGCAGCAGCACAAACATTTAACCAATGAAACACAGAGAATATCCTTCCTAAAAATAGCAGAGTATTAAACATATATACATTGTAAACAATCCTGAACTAACCCCTTGCGTTTTGTAGCTAAACTATGTGTGTTGCACTTAACTAGTGTTTTCAAAGATGGTCTATGTGTCTGCGAACTATATGTTTATGTTTTTCTCTCCTAGTCTAACTAAATTCTCCCCCATCTTCTTGTTCCGTTCCGTTGATTCCACTGGACTCTTCTTCCACATAGTCGGTTTTGTCGGGCTTTCTGCTGTGTTTAGTTCCCTGTAGGCAGGTCCAGTTAGTGGCGCTTCTGTCCCTTGGAGTGGGTCTTCCAGTCCCCTCAGTGTCTGCCTCTGCCAGTCCTTCCAAGTCTCCTTCCTTCGTCACGGTGTGTGATCAGTAGTGCTGGTCCTCTCTCCTCGTCTTGTCTGGTCGGTTTTACCTTTAATTAAGCAGAGTTAGTAGCACTTATACTGCTCGAAGTGGGTCTTCCGGCCCACCTTCAAGGGTATCCTCCTCATCATCATCTACATGATATCTAGACAAATCAGCCAACATCATCTGGATAACTGGTGGATCCTGCCCCCCTCTGCTTCCTCTACACACTACTTCTATCACAAATTTTTCTATTAATACCCTGATGCACGGGATACCACAACAACAACATATCACTAAAATTACCAATCCTACACATACTGACTTCACCAAACTCGTAATAACTTCCTTCCATTGCCCAAACATCCCTTCTAGCCACTTAACCCATTCATTGTTTATCCCTGAATTTTCCTTCCATTCTCGTGACAAAGCCCTCAATCCTTCCAAAGCTCGTGTCACACTACCATCGGGTGCAGTATTATTGGGGATGAAGGTGCAACACGATGAACCCACAATCTGGCAAACTCCACCTTTCTCTGCCAACAACATGTCCAACGCCATTCTATTCTGTAAGGTCATAAGTGAAGTCTGGTCTAGCTGGTCTCTCAGTCCCTCAATGGCCTGAACACTGAAATTAACAAATCTCTGCTGATTGTAATAGAGATAGTTTATCCAGTCTACATTCTTATTGATAGTTACCCACCAAAAGAGGGCACTTTCAAACCCTGCAGCAATTTGGTTCCTAGCCTTAAATTCATCTGGGACCCCCCTTGGGACCCCTATACCATCAATCCACACGGTCTTGTCGAAGGATCCGCCAGGTTTGACCTCTCAGGTGTCTCTTCGATGGTTGTGGTGATTGGTCAGGACGTCCGCGGCATCCTCCACTCCGTGCTGCTTGTAGATTCTGAAAGGCATAACCAAAAAGACCAACGCACACTCCCCAGACCAATTCCCATGCAACCTTCGCCGGATTCTCATATCTCCACACAACCATACTAAATCCGCCCTACTGAATTTTTGTGCATTCAGCTGACTGCCTGTATAATTCCAATCACTATCCAGGATAATGGTTTTCTTACACCATCCCTCTGAAAAATGTCCCCTGTTTATCGGTCCTGGTTTGTTGCTCCTGAAACAGGTGTAATTGTCTTTATAAGCTTTGATGTTGGTTGGGGTTGGTTCCTGAGTTAGTGGGTGAGACATGGATAAATTCTCACACCCTACTGGCTCAATCTCATTGAACAATGAGAGTAGGCATGTCCAATTTCCTAAAGTTACTGGATGTGTGGCCAAATTAGGTTTTGCAGCTGCGCAAACAAAGCAGTTATCTATCTTCACTGAAGATACTGAGTGCTTGACCCATTCCAGTCAGGTATTTGTGTCGTCATAACCTGTTTCTATAGTCAATTGGTCCCTCCATGCCATCTCTGATTTGACTATTACCATCATCTCTTCCTTATCTACAGACGATCTCCTTGTCCCTTTCTTGGTCATTCCTTTGTTTTCTAAACATAACACCGCCGTCAATCCCCACAGTACAACAATACTGTCTGGACTTGTTCCAACCTGCTGCAGTCGTATTGTCGAACTGCCAAACTACTTTGTCCCTTAAGACAACTCAATTCCACTTTACACAATTCCTTCCATTCTAACTTACTTTTTACTTTCCATTCCAACTTACTTTTTACTTTCCATTCCAACTTACTTTTTACTTTCCATTCCACTGCTTAAGTTCACCTGGACAGATTATTAAAACATTGTTTATGTGTAACACTTAGAACAAAGACACACAAGTACAACACAAACAATACCTTCCACCCCCTTCTTATTTCAACAAACACATACGTTGTCTCATACAACACATAGACACATACAAAACATACATCCAATAAATTCTTCAATCCAGTCACCAATCCTCAATTTTCATATATCTACGTATAGTTGGTTTTTGTATTGTTTATTAGTTGGATGCAACTTGTCCTCTCCTTCTGAGAGGCTAGTGCATTATTCACAACATTACAAACCCATCTGTCCGCACCAGGTTTCGGGGCCCAATTTTCTTCCCTGAATAAACCACCTGTTTATTCTGAATAAACCTCTTGTTTATTCCGAATAAGCCTCTTGTTTATTTTCCCGATTTACAACTCTCTATGTAAATCCAACTTACACCTCACTGTGTAAGTTCTTAAGTCTCCAGCCAACAATAAAGAATACTAAAACCTTAGCACAATTGTGGCTAATAAATCACATCCTGCTCTCCATAACTGCTGCCCCCAGCTGTGCAGCTGCGCCCAGCTGGGCTCACACACCCACCCCAATAAATGTGATAAAATCATAAACCAGATAAAAGCCAGGAGGGGAAAAATGGTTAGGACAGGTTGGTGACTAGGGATACGTGTCACTTTACGAGCATAAGGTCTTGACAAGGGGTATAAAAACCTTTTGCATGCACAGGTCGGGGTCTGTGCTTCAACTTTCCCCGAGGGGTGAAGACTCAGAACGCTGCAGCCTGAGGAGAGCCGATTTCTTTGTAACTTTTTAATAAACCTCTTAATTATAAGATGAGTGAGTTGACCTGATCAATTAGCTAGAAAAGATTCATCGGATACAACACAAGCATCAAATATTAACAATTGCCAATTAACAATTTCCAAAAAATATTACCAATTAAATTGAATCTTACCGGAGTCCGTGTAAGCAATTATATTTAATCTCCTGAGACCCGAGCTTTGATTTTTTCAATGTATTTTTCCTATTCCTTATGTTTTTAACCTTATTAGTTGGGCTGGCTCAGTGGGCAGCACTGTCGCACACGGTCACAGCAAGAAGGTTCCCCCTCCGCGGAGCCCGCATGTTGTCGTGTGGGTTTCCCCCGGGTGCTCCGGTTTCCTCCCACAGTCCAAAGACATGCAAGTGAGGCGAACCAGAGACACTGAACTGTCCATGTCTGTGCCTGATACAACCTGAATCTTGTGCAATGAGCAACCACCGTTTCTGTCATAAATGCAACCAAAGTGCAAAACATAATGTCAAAATCTTAATAAAGAAGCAAACAAACTTTATTAGTGTTCTAGTACTTTTGCTACCACTAGATGGCAGACAAAAAATGTCCACTAATGGGGACAATCGGTCTAGGTTTAGCAGGTCAAGGAATAAGGCATAACAAAGTCAAAATGTAATGTCCTCATATGTGACCGCAGGGTCGCAAACAGTTAATCTCACCTGAGTCCATCTCATCTGAGTCCGTGCAAGCAGCAGCGCTGAGAGATACTACAGATTGCTACAACTCCCTTTTCTCTAAACAGGAGGTAAGGCTGAAGATTACCTTCACCAGGCGTACCTGAATCTGCATGCATATCCGTAGGTCTGCCAGTCCAGCTGCCCCAGCACAATGTATCACAGGATTTAATACACAAAGCAGCATATTAAACATAAACTCTCATTCCTGCCATAGTACTCCTGCCATATTTAAACATAAACTCTCATTCCTGCCATTATACTCCCCCCTTTATTCAAATTTTACAATCAAATCTTGAAAATAAAACATTAAATAAACCTAAACAAGATCAGTGTGGAGACTCCGCATATGCAGAGACCGACCCCTCTTAACCTCTTTCCACCAGATGTGGGCAACTGAAACAAAAATAATTAAAAAATTGACGGCAACCAAGCATTAAATCTGCATTTTTGCCTGTGTCCGATTAGAATTTTGTCCATTAAATATTTTCAATCCATGTCTTTGTAGAGTTGTCCAAACAGAATTTCAAACGGCCTAAAGGCAATTTTTTATTGTTTATCTCATGCTCATCTGTATGAGAATTATTATTTTCAGTGTTTGGTGCCGATTTCCCTCTTCACAGCTCCTCCAGTAGCTGGGTAATAGACCCAATGTTGTCTCAGTTCAAAAGATTATTAGAGACAGGATGTCCTTCACTAGGAGCCCTTGTTGCATTTGGCAGGTTTTTATTATCTAGATTTGCATAGATTGTTTTATTGTGTCCCCCCCTGTTTGACACATGGTTCTACTCATGGGTCAATTTGGTATGGTATAGTATTTTAGTAAGACATGGTTTGCCCACTGGACATCTCCAAACATCAGGAGACACACAATCAGAACCTTCTAAATGTGTTTATCCTGTTGGAAAGCACAGAATTTTAAAGTTAGTTCAATCAAAGTCTGGTGTTAGCTGGACCTGTAAACAAATAATGTCGTTAGTGAGCAGTGGAAGGTGTGCAACAGCCTTGTCGGCAGTGTCACCTCTGGCATTGTCCTGTAAAATTGGAACAAAACTTTAGAATATGCACAATTTACAAAATGGCTCTCTGTTTGGGCAGCAGAATTGCACCCACAAGTTGTGCAACAAGGTATGGTGGGCGATTTCCAAATTTAAATTAGTCAAAACAAGACACTCTCCCACCAAATACAACCAATTGTTCGATTCCATGTGTGAAAGTTTAGTTCATAAACATGTAAGCAGTTTTGCTTTCAGCCAGTCTAGAGGCTGTTATTAAAGCATGTAGTTCAACAGTTTAAGCCAATAAATTGAATAGGAGGGACAATGACACAAAGTATGACACTAAAATTTTAACTAAGCCCACTTGTTTCCTGTCTGTTGCAGCATCTCTGGATGCAAATCATTTCACAAACATTTCCAATTCAGGATTCCTATCAGGCCCAGAAAAAAAAATAGATAGAGTAATACAGTCATGATGTTCACCATCTTCCCTGTAGTGTATGAGATATGAGGTTGAGTGAGAATACTATTGATTCTGTCTTTTCTCGCTCTTGACAGGGTAAAGGCTGTGGAAATCAAAAATGCAGTCACACCATGACTTGTATTGACAATAAGAGGATGACATGACCAAATGTGCTGTTTTGGTCATTGCTGTGGACACAACCTGGTTGACCTGTTACCACAGTGTCCAATCTTGAGCTATGGTGCAAGAGTACAGCTCTCCACTCCCCCCTTTTCTGAAAAAGAACTGCATTTATAATGCCATTCTTTTCAGAAACATCCAAATAGAAAGGGTCAGAGTATTTCGGTTGTTGTAGGTCACTGGCTAAGGTCAGTTGCTGTTTTAATTCAATAAAAGCAGCCTCAAGGGGCTTGGCCCACTCTACTTAGGTTGTTAGGTTTCTTTGACCTAACCTGGTAATTTCAGCCCTCAAAGGTGCAACCAAGCCTGAGTAATTAGGGATGTAGTTCCTGGAATAACCTGTCAAGCCAAGAAAAGACAGAAGGTGACTCACGGTAGTTGGCTTCGGGTGATTCAGGATGCAACCTCTGGTGTCAGCAGTCAGGGAGTGACCCTTGCTGGAAACCCTCCATCCTAGAAATGTCACGACAGGTCGGCATATCTGCAGTTTGGCTTTGTTGACTTTGTATCCTAAGTTCGCCAGATGAGTAAGAATGGTAACAGTATCCTGTAACCAGAGCTCTTCAGAAGTACAAGCAATTAGCAAGTCATCAACATATTGAATCAACACGGTGTTACTGCTCAAAAGGTTCTGTGTCAGTAAGACAGCTAGACACAGGGCTACCAGTTTTAGTGCATTTTGGCTCTTCATGGCCAGTCTCACCTGTTCCCATCCTTATGTCAAACTCAGCCCTTGAAGTTTCTAGCTGATTTGATAACCGTCTCAAGTCCCTCTCATATCTGCCAAAAGCTTCATTTTTACTCAACTTTCCTTTCCTTTCATTCCACATCCAGATCCTCACCAGTAATACACCTTCTCTACTGTTACTGGCCCTAATTTTAGGCCTGACAACCCTACCTTGCATTTTACCTTGTTTTCTTCCACTACTTGCTCTCCTCCAGCTGCTATCTTCACTTCCAATATCTTCCTCCTCTTCTTCTTCTGATTTACATTTACATTTTCAGCATTTAGCAGACGCTTTTATCCATAGCGACTTACACAATGAGCGGAACACGATGAGCAATTGAGAGTCAAGGGCCTTGCTCAGGGACCCAACAGTGGCAACCTGGCGGCGGCGGGGCCTGAACCGGCAACCTTCTGCCCACTAGTCCAGTACCTCAACCACCAAGCTATCACTGGCCCCGATCTTCTTCTGATTCCTCCCTCCCAGATTCTAGTTCCTGTTCTCTTGGAGGAATACACTCAGCCCTCTCTACTTTATCAGTCAACATCTTTACTTGATCTGTTAACACATTGGACAATTGCTGTACCTGTTCTTGTACTTTCATTTGAAAATCAAACTGTTGCCTTCTAAGCTGCTCATATTCTTCTGATTTAGCATGTAAAACCCCACTTAGCACCTTTAATGTCACATTTGATGTGTGTATGTCTTTACCTTGTTCACTCTGATGCTCATTATCAGTGTTTGTGTGTGCTGTAACACAGGAGCGCTGGGTGTGGTATTTGAGGTATGTGTGAGAGTGAGAGACGGGAGGGAGGTGGCCGTCTGCTCAGAAATGGCTGACACTACTTATGGGGAGGGGCGCAGCTCAGCACAGCTGTGTCGGGCGGCGCCATCTGTGTTGAATTGGTTACTTCCTGTTTCTCCTCAGTGGGTGTGTGTGTGTGATTTTCAGCGGGGGCAGAATTCACGTTTAAATAAATGGCTTCTTATGTTGGACTATAATCTGTGTCAGAGCTAAATCATTCAGCAGATATTAAAACCCTTTTAAAAGTAAATTTTTTCAACCTTTTAGCTTTCTCCAATTCACTATCAACTACAGAGGGGAGCACATACAGTATTTCTAAAGTTTAACATCAACACTACAATGGGGCTGGACGATATGGCCAAAACCCATATCACGACACAACTCCCAACCTCGGTCGACACGACACAATTCCGATACCGACATGAACAATACAAATCCCAGAAAAACAGCCAAAAACACCAACATTGAAAGGCCTCACATGCAAACCTCTGAACCCTGCGACAGTCCATGAAATCTCACCCTTTACAACCACACAATATTTTAGAAACAATGACGATATATTAGCTTTTACCTTTTACTTGTATTCAGCATTTGTATACAGAGAAAAACACGACATCACTCTTAAACAAACACAAGCTTGGACAATATATGATCTAATATATTAACATATGTCTTAATCAGAGGTGGAAAGAGTACCAAAAAAAAACTGTATCCAAGTAAAAGTACTATTACTCCAATGAATCTTTACTTAATTACGAGTAAAGTTACTACTCTAAAAATCTACTCAAGTAAAAAGTAGAAAGTAACATTTAAAATGTACTCACCGAGTAAACAGCAGGGAGGGGGGGGTCTCTTCGGTGTAACAGGAGTGGATATAAATCTCACAATAGTTGTTTTTAATTCAAATGTAATAGAAGAAACATGTTGATACAACATTTAAAACAGTTAGGGATGTGTAATGTGTCATTTCAAATGACATAAAACTTTTTCAAACTGTATAACCACTAGTGATGTGTCGCAAAATGATTCGAATCCATGAAACGGCTCTCCAAACTAAAACAAAGGAACCGACTCTTCCGGGAGTTGCCATGTAAATACGCGGCTCTTCAAAAGGAACCGAGACAAAAGACTCGACTCCCCGTCGCAAAACTCACTGGATTCTTTCAGACGCTACCCACATTAAAACACACTTAATAAGGTACCATAAAAATACTTCAAATACTTCATCTTAACTCAGTTATCTTAAGATTATAAAATTAAATTAAATTATAAAATTAACTGCAGCACTTACCCAATCCAGGCATACAAAGACAAAGATATCCGACAGAAATGCGCTGCGCATAAAGAGCCGAAATGGCCGACATACAGCAAGATATCACGCTGCACGCCCGGAGCCAATATGGCCGCCGAACAAAGGAAACCACGCTGCGCAACCCAGAGCCAAAATGGCGCCGGCGGACAAAAGATAACCACGCTGCGCTCCCAGAGCCAAAATGGCCGACGGACAGAAATAACACGCTGCCCATTCAGAGCCAAAATGGCGGATAGACAGAAAACCACGCTGCGTTCCCAAGACCAAAATGGCCGATAGACGGGAAACCACGCTGCGTTCCCAAGACAAAAATGGCGCCGACGAACAAAAGAAAACAACACGTGGGCAAGACAGCCGACAAGGAAAATAACACAAAGCACACACACGGTTTCACCCGCGGTTCGCAGACAAATATACACAGAAACACTGACAAACAAAACTCCTGATGTACTATTTTCGAACCGAATTTAGAATTTAAAGTAGTCTAATTAACCGAACTCCGCTCCCATAACAGTCAAGTCCGAATTTAGAATAATCTTATTGATCAAATCCCGTTCCCAGCACCGACAGATTCTTTCAAGATTAAACGGCACTCCGCTACCATAACAGACAAGCCCGTATATAGGACAATCTTATTGATCGAATCCCGTTCTCAGAACCGCCAGATTCTTTCAAGATTTCCCACACGAATTACGAATTCCGCTTCCATAACAGACAAATTCGTTATAATTTAGAACAACCAATTTAGCTTCGCCCCGCTTCCATAACAGACAGGCTTGCTTTTCACTCCAATGGTGCTCCGGACCCTGCCCTGCCGAACACAATGGCGCCCTCTACTGTTTATTTTGACCGGTCTGGTTCAAACTCAGCAATCAGGAAACATACATTTTAGCTCCAGCATATATTCACAGTTTTAAACTATCTAACGATACTTTAGTAATTTAATCAGACACTTACGGACTCTGAGATTCAATTTCATACTCAATACGCTAAATAATAAATGCAGCTAATATATACAGAGAACATCTGTTTACCTTGTAGGCGCGCCTTGTACTGAGTACAAAAGATTCTCAGAATTCCAGGTCCTACCTTGATCAGCTGAAACGATCTGATGCTATTTCAGGCCTCTTGAACCATCCTTCTGCTACCATTTGTTACGACAAATCTTTTAGTTCAAGAGGCCCTGAAGAAGCAGTCGGGAAGTCCAGAAAGTACTCTTTAAAACACTTTATTACGTGTAAAAATGATCTGTGAATATATGTCAGAGCTAAGCCGATCGACGCTCCTTTCTCCTGCAATTCAAAACGATCGCCAGCCAGGAACAGAGCCGGCGTCTGAGCGCGCCGTTCTTTAAAACTAGTCTAGGCTCCTCCTCCGCCGCTGCTGTTGGAGCCAATGAAATGTGCTAAAGAGGCCCAGGCTCCGCCCACCCCCTAGGTGGGGGTCTAGAGGACCTCTGCCAAGAGATCATGGCAGCCGCCATTTTGAACAAAAGGCCATGCGGCATGAATGTCGTAAAACTTGGAAAATGCCGTAAAATTTCCCATATTGAATTTATGTTTAATAATGATGTTTAATAATGATGTTATGTTCCAAAAATCCTAACAGGGGAAAATATGACCAGTAAATAGACATTTCAAAACTCAACACCTCTCTGTAAAAGTATTACATTTGATGAATTTTCCATTATTTGATTGTGACTTTGTCTTCAGCCTCTATGACCAACAAATGGCCTCCCTGTTGTTGCTTTTGCATTTTCACCCTCCACCACCAGGAAAAATAAATGTAATTTTTGAAAATTATTTGGTGTACTGGAATTAATTCTTCTAATTATTAAAAGAATAATTTAGGAAGTTAAATGAAAACTAGTAAAGAGCAGTGTTATTTTTAGATAGGACCCAACAGTGGCTGCATAGCAGAGCCTGGATTTGAACTGACAATCTTCCGGTTGTTGGCGCTCAGTGCCGGCTGTGAGTCTCGCTATTCTTGGGGGACTCTTGGGGACTTGGTCCAATCGCGTTTCAGCTTTCCCCCAAGAATGCCAACAACCGGCCAATCACGATCCTCATCTTTCCCCCAAGGATCGAAGGAGGCGTGACGTCGTGACGTATGTTTTCTGCGCATATCACGCATTCCGATGACGTCACGGTTTCCATGGTAAATAGCGACGCTCATTGCTGCAGCTCCAGTACTAGATTTGCGTCTCTTGGTGCGATATCTAACGCTTTTCTTCTGCGATATCACGAGAATAAAACGCTTTTCATCACACTTTTCCTTGCAAGGATTTGATCTTCTTCGGTAAGTTTATATGTATTTTATATTTTAAAGTTCGTTCGAGTTCATAAGTTGATGCTAACGTTCATTTGCCAGGTCAGTTTATGTTTATTCCTTGAAATGTAACCTCGTGTCAGCCTAAACTTACTTCTAACGATATTTACTGATACTGTTCGTGAATTTTCTTTTGCTTCTCGATGTTTTATAGGGGAATAAATAAAATAAGCTTGCTTGCTTGGTGCACAATTAACTAAAGACATGTGAACAAAACAAGGCTGTAGAAAAGTTATTTCAAATGGTTTAATGCCTTGTTCTAGAGGAAATTACAGTATTATCCACAGTCTGTAATGTATTTCCTCTAAAAGCTAATTCACACCAAGTTAGAAAATGTATTTTTAAAGACGCATTCCTGTTATTGTACGATAAAATACCATAGTTATATTTCAGTTTTTTTTTTATAATGGTTAAAAATACCAAAGTTATATTTCAGGGTTTTTTTTATAATGGTTTAAAATACCATAGTTATATTTCAGTTTTTTTTATAATGTTTTAAAATACCATAGTTATATTTCAGTTTTTTTTTTTATAATGGTTTAAAATACCATAGTTATATTTCAGTTTTTTATAATGGTTTAAAATACCATAGTTATATTTCAGGTTTTTTTTATATTGGTTTAAAATACCATAGTTATATTTCAGTTTTTTTTTATAATGGTTTAAAATACCATAGTAATATTTCAGGTTTTTTTTATAATGGTTTAAAATACCATAGTTATATTTCAGTTTTTTATAATGGTTTAAAATACCATAGTTATATTTCAGTTTTTTTTTATAATGGTTTAAAATGCCATAGTTATATTTCAGTTTTTTTTATAATGGTTTAAAATACCATAGTTATATTTCAGTTTTTTTTTATAATGGTTTAAAATACCATAGTTATATTTCAGTTTTTTTTATAATGGTTTAAAATACCATAGTTATATTTCAGTTTTTTATAATGGTTTAAAATACCATAGTTATATTTCAGTTTTTTTTATAATGGTTTAAAATACCATAGTTATAACAAAAGTGAGTACACCCCTCACATTTCTGCAAATATTTCATTATATCTTTTCATGGGACAACACTATAGACATGAAACTTGGATATAAGTTAGAGTAGTCAGTGTACAGCTTGTATAGCAGTGTAGATTTACTGTCTTCTGAAAATAACTCAACACACAGCCATTAATGTCTAAATAGCTGGCAACATAAGTGAGTACACCCCACAGTGAACATGTCCAAATTGTGCCCAAATGTGTCGTTGTCCCTCCCTGGTGTCATGTGTCAAGGTCCCAGGTGTAAATGGGAGCAGGGCTGTTAAATTTGGTGTTTTGGGTACAATTCTCTCATACTGGCCACTGGATATTCAACATGGCACCTCATGGCAAAGAACTTCTTGAGGATGTGAGAAATAGAATTGTTGCTCTCCACAAAGATGGCCTGGGCTATAAGAAGATTGCTAACACCCTGAAACTGAGCTACAGCATGGTGGCCAATGTCATACAGCGGTTTTCCAGGACAGGTTCCACTCGGAACAGGCTTCGCCAGGGTCGACCAAAGAAGTTGAGTCCACGTGTTCGGCGTCATATCCAGAGGTTGGCTTTAAAAAATAGACACATGAGTGCTGCCAGCATTGCTGCAGAGGTTGAAGACGTGGGAAGTCAGCCTGTCAGTGCTCAGACCATACGCCGCACACTGCATCAACTCGGTCTGCATGGTCGTCATCCCAGAAGGAAGCTGACGCACAAGAAAGCCCGCAAACAGTTTGCTGAAGACAAGAACATGGATTACTGGAATGCCCTGTGGTCTGACGAGACCAAGATAAACTTGTTTGGCTCAGATGGTGTCCAGCATGTGTGGCGGCGCCCTGGTGAGAAGTACCAAGACAACTGTATCTTGCCTACAGTCAAGCATGGTGGTGGTAGCATCATGGTATTGGGCTGCATGAGTGTTGCTGGCACTGGGGAGCTGCAGTTCATTGAGGGAAACATGAATTCCAACATGTACTGTGACATTCTGAAACAGAGCATGATCCCCTCCCTTCGAAAACTGGGCCTCATGGCAGTTTTCCAACAGGATAACGACCCCAAACACAACCTCCAAGATGACAACTGCCTTGCTGAGGAAGCTGAAGGTAAAGGTGATGGACTAAACCCAATTGAGCACCTGTGGCGCATCCTCAAGTGGAAGGTGGAGGAGTTCAAGGTGTCTAACATCCACCAGCTCCGTGATGTCATCATGGAGGAGTGGAAGAGGATTCCAGTAGCAACCTGTGCAGCTCTGGTGAATTCCATGCCCAGGAGGGTTAAGGCAGTGCTGGATAATAATGGTGGTCACACAAAATATTGACACTTTGGGCACAATTTGGACATGTTCACTGTGGGGTGTACTCACTTATGTTGCCAGCTATTTAGACATTAATGGCTGTGTGTTGAGTTATTTTCAGAAGACAGTAAATCTACACTGCTATACAAGCTGTACACTGACTACTCTAAGTTATATCCAAGTTTCATGTCTATAGTGTTGTCCCATGAAAAGATATAATGAAATATTTGCAGAAATGTGAGGGTTGTACTCACTTTTGTGATACACTGTACGTGAGTGCACATACATATACACATTTATAAGGACAGTTTTTTGGGGATGTGTGACAAGCATTATTGCACATAAAACAGGACCATGTCGTGAACTCGATGAATCTTTACCTTAAAGCTAAATTAATTAATGCAGACAGATGACGTAATATACTCAACTAAATGTATTTATTTAGAATAGATAGGTTGTTCTTTCAGGTCTCCAGCTGCAGCGTTCCGTGCTATCCCTTAGCAAGAGATCAAAACACAGACCAAGAGCAGAGTCCGCGCCAAGTATTCATATTCAGCTCATACCCCTCCGCACTTCTGCCTTTCTTTTTTATTTTTGCTCTGTGAAAACGGCAGATGTTCTTATCCACTTGCTTGCACTTCAAGGTCGTTATTCCACACAAAGAACATCCTGTTCTTCGTGCCTCACTTTGTGAGCTTGAGCACATGCGCACAAAAACAAGATGTTTTCAGTTCACAGAACCTTTTGCACTGTTCAGTCATGATTATATGGAGCAATGCTTTTCGTACTTTGATAAGTCAATTTTAATTCTTACACTACCTAAAGAATTATGTAAGAAACATAAGTCTATTATCTAGTACACTATCTAGTGCACTAAGTAAAAAACATAAATTCTTCTCTAATATACAATCTAGTGCAATATGTAGGGAACATAAATCTATTATCTTTCACACTATTTAGTGCACTATGTAGTACACATTAATGTGTTTGTGACACAGACAGTTAGCTGAGTAGCTCAGTTAGCAGCTCCTAAAAGTTCTGTTATCACCCAAATCCGTTGGTGTGTGCGAGAGGTTTTATTTTCATTATTTTTGGGGTGGGGGGATTATCTGGTCTGAGGGTACCTCCCTGAAATGAGTTTTTGCAACTTGAGATGTCCAACACTCAGTCCTATACGTTCTTCTGAGCAGTTTATCTAATGTAATGTTTTGTTTTCCAACATGCTTCTCTAACTCTGTTCTTTCTTATACCTTTTGTAATCTATGAATCTGAGTTTGACTGTTTCCTGTGTATTACAGTGTTTACAGAGTCCAGTGGGGCGATTCCCTATTCTGTGTAATGTTTGAATCCGGCACTGATGTGACTGTCGCCTCATCCTTCAACCTGCTTAGGAAACTAGTTTTTCTGCTCATTTGAGAGGTCACGGTCATCCTGATCCACTTATGAAAACTGTTTTTCACATGTTGACTCAGATGTTACTTATAAAACTTGTTCCTCACATACCTGAGCAGTTGCTACAGTCTGAGCAAATGGTCACCTGTCATAACATTGTATACCAATGAGATGTGTCTGTGTCAGAGGCAGGGCATTTAAAAAGTAGCATTAAAAGGTAATGAAACAGTGGCCTCTTTTTTTTCAAAAAGTACCCCAAACTGTTACTTCATGTCAAGGGAATATTTGGTCTGGGGGATGCACCAAAAACAGATCTGCCTTGAGTTAGAAGCTGCTAGAACATGGCTGACACAGATTCTATGGATGTTTGTTCTGCTCTTAGGTATTAGGAATAAGTGTGTGAGAAGTGAGAAGTTTTATGGAGAAAACTGTTTGACATTAAAGCATCAAGCAAATGCAAAATAAGTTTAATTGCTCCAAAAAGCACAAAATAATTCACCAACATCATGAGTGGTGGTTTTTACAAAAATAATAACCAATAATAAAAAACAATATGCTGGTTTTGGTTGGTCAACGTTTATCTTCATCTTGTCCTGAACATTCTCCTTAGTCACACCAACAACCTGCATGTTCTCCCTCACTACATCCATGAAGCTCCTCTGTGGCCTTCCTGTCCTCCAGCCTGACGGTTCCATCCTTCGTACCCCTCTCCCTATATAACGCTTATACCTCCTCTGCACATGCTCAAACCATCTCAATCTCACCTCACTAACTTCAAAACATCCCACCTGCACTACCCTTATAATAAACTCCCTCCCGATCTTCTCCATCCTCGTCACTAACAATGAGAATCACAGCATCCTCATCTCTGCCACCTCCAGCTCAGTGTCACGGCCTCCAAGCCTTACAACATAGCAGACCTTTATCACATACAAAAGCATCGTTCATCCTCTCACAATCTAAGATTTTGTTAAACAATCTAGTAGTAATCAAATAGGAATTTGTTAAAAACAGAAATATCATTGATTTATTACCATTACAATGATATTAATTCATTAATACAAACAAAAATCAATGTGACCACAAAATATTCTACATTATTAACAAGAAAAAAATAGTTTTAGATTAGGGATGAACTCAAATTTAAATATATGTTAAAAGTGAAAACGATGTAAACTCATAAACCTGGAAATAAAAAAGTTCCTTACCACCACGTTTAGCTGGATGAAGCACCAATTCATCTGACGACGTCACTCACTAACCGTCCCACTCACTCAGCTCACTCACTTTCATACTCATTTACACACATTTGTAGCATTTAGTCAACACTTTTATTCAAAACATCTCTTTCAACACTGTGAGCACTGATACGGTTTCTCTCAAGTGTGAATGCGCTGGTGTCTTTTGAGACTACCCTGTTCATTAAAACTCTTCCCACACTGTGAGCACTAATACGGTTTCTCTCCAGTGTGAATGCGCTGGTGTTCTTTGAGAGCACTCTGTGTATTAAAACTCTTTCCACACTGTGAGCACTGATACGGTTTCTCTCCAGTGTGAATGCGCTGGTGTTTTATGAAATCACTCTGTTCAATAAAACTCTTCCCACACTGTGAGCACTGATATGGTTTCTCTCCAGTGTGAATGCGCTGGTGTGATTTGAGATGACTCTGATAATTAAAACTCTTCCCACATTGTGAGCACTGATACGGTTTCTCTCCAGTGTGAATGCGCTGGTGTTTAATGAGATCACTCTGTTCAATAAAACTCTTCCCACACTGTGAGCACTGATACGGTTTCTCTCCAGTGTGAATGCGCTGGTGTGATATGAGATGACTCCGATAATTAAAACTCTTTCCACATTGTGAGCACTGATACGGTTTCTCTCCAGTGTGAATGCGCTGGTGTTTTATGAAATCACTCTGTTCAATAAAACTCTTCCCACACTGTGAGCACTGATATGGTTTCTCTCCAGTGTGAATGCGCTGGTGTGATTTGAGATGACTCCGATAATTAAAACTCTTCCCACACTGTGAGCACTGATACGGTTTCTACCTAGTGTGAATTCGCTGGTGTTTTTTGAGATTACTCTGTTGATTAAAACTCTTCCCACACTGTGAGCACTGATACGGTTTCTCTCCAGTGTGAATGCGCTGGTGTTCTTTGAGAGCACTCTGTGTATTAAAACTCTTTCCACACTGTGAGCACTGATAGGGTTTCTCTCCAGCGTGAATTCGCTGGTGTTTTTTGAGATTACTCTGTTGATTAAAACTCTTCCCACACTGTGAGCACTGATACGGTTTTTCTCCAGTGTGAATGCGCTGGTGGATTTTGAGAGCACTTTGTTGATTAAAACTCTTTTCACACTGTGAGCACTGATATGGTTTCTCTCCAGTGTGAATGCGCTGGTGTGATTTGAGATGACTCCGATAATTAAAACTCTTCCCACACTGTGAGCACTGATACGGTTTCTCTCCAGTGTGAATGCGCTGGTGTTTTTTGAGAGCACTCTGTTCAATAAAACTCTTCCCACACTGTGAGCACTGATACGGTTTCTCTCCAGTGTGAATGCGCTGGTGTTTTTTGAGAGCACTCTGTTCAATAAAACTCTTCCCACACTGTGAGCACTGATACGGTTTCTCTCCAGTGTGAATGCGCTGGTGTGATTTGAGATGACTCCGATAATTAAAACTCTTCCCACATTGTAAGCACTGATACGGTTTCTCTCCAGTGTGAATGCGCTGGTGTTTTATGAAATCACTCTGTTCAATAAAACTCTTCCCACACTGTGAGCACTGATATGGTTTCTCTCCAGTGTGAATGCGCTGGTGTGATTTGAGATGACTCCGATAATTAAAACTCTTCCCACACTGTGAGCACTGATACGGTTTCTCCCTAGTGTGAATTCGCTGGTGTTTTTTGAGATTACTCTGTTGATTAAAACTCTTCCCACACTGTGAGCACTGATACGGTTTCTCTCCAGTGTGAATGCGCTGGTGTTCTTTGAGAGCACTCTGTGTATTAAAACTCTTTCCACACTGTGAGCACTGATAGGGTTTCTCTCCAGCGTGAATTCGCTGGTGTTTTTTGAGATTACTCTGTTGATTAAAACTCTTCCCGCACTGTGAGCACTGATACGGTTTTTCTCCAGTGTGAATGCGCTGGTGGATTTTGAGAGCACTCTGTTCAATAAAACTCTTCCCACACTGTGAGCACTGATACGGTTTCTCTCCAGTGTGAATGCGCTGGTGTTTTTTGAGAGCACTCTGTTCAATAAAACTCTTCCCACACTGTGAGCACTGATACGGTTTCTCTCCAGTGTGAATGCGCTGGTGTGATTTGAGATGACTCCGATAATTAAAACTCTTCCCACATTGTAAGCACTGATACGGTTTCTCTCCAGTGTGAATGCGCTGGTGTTTTATGAAATCACTCTGTTCAATAAAACTCTTCCCACACTGTGAGCACTGATATGGTTTCTCTCCAGTGTGAATGCGCTGGTGTGATTTGAGATGACTCCGATAATTAAAACTCTTCCCACACTGTGAGCACTGATACGGTTTCTCCCTAGTGTGAATTCGCTGGTGTTTTTTGAGATTACTCTGTTGATTAAAACTCTTCCCACACTGTGAGCACTGATACGGTTTCTCTCCAGTGTGAATGCGCTGGTGTTCTTTGAGAGCACTCTGTGTATTAAAACTCTTTCCACACTGTGAGCACTGATAGGGTTTCTCTCCAGCGTGAATTCGCTGGTGTTTTTTGAGATTACTCTGTTGATTAAAACTCTTCCCGCACTGTGAGCACTGATACGGTTTTTCTCCAGTGTGAATGCGCTGGTGGATTTTGAGAGCACTTTGTTGATTAAAACTCTTTTCACACTGTGAGCACTGATATGGTTTCTCTCCAGTGTGAATGCGCTGGTGTGATTTGAGATGACTCCGATAATTAAAACTCTTCCCACACTGTGAGCACTGATACGGTTTCTCTCCAGTGTGAATGCGCTGGTGTTTTTTGAGAGCACTCTGTTCAATAAAACTCTTCCCACACTGTGAGCACTGATACGGTTTCTCTCCAGTGTGAATGCGCTGGTGTGATTTCAGATGACTCCGATAATTAAAACTCTTCCCACATTGTGAGCACTGATACGGTTTCTCTCCAGTGTGAATGCGCTGGTGTTTTATGAGATCACTCTGTTCAATAAAACTCTTCCCACACTGTGAGCACTGAAATGGTTTCTCTCCAGTGTGAATGCGCTGGTGTGATTTGAGATGACTCCGATAATTAAAACTCTTCCCACACTGTGAGCACTGATATGGTTTCTCCCTAGTATGAATGCGCTGGTGTGTTTTGAGATTAGTCTGTTGATTAAAACTCTTCCCACACTGTGAGCACTGATACAGTTTCTCTCCAGTGTGAATGCGCTGGTGTATTTTGAGAGTACTCTGTGTATTAAAACTCTTCCCACACTGTGAACACAGATACGGTTTCTCTCCAGTGTGAATGCGCTGGTGTTTTTTGAGTACACTCTGATGATCAAAACTCTTACCACACTGTGAGCACTGATACGGTTTCTCTCCAGTGTGAATGCGCTGGTGTTCTTTGAGAGCACTCTGTGTATTAAAACTCTTCCCACACTGTGAGCAGACGTTTCCTTCTTCCTGTGTGAGACTGAGAGACGTGTTAATGCTGACAGTACCAGAGGACGTTTGCTGATTACTGGAGCTTCTGGTGGGCGTCAGATCCTCATGTTCAGTCTTAATCTTCACCAGAGTCTCATATTTAACATGGTTGCAGCTCTTGATGTGATTGTGGAGGTGATTTTGGGTTGGAGAGGAACGTGGACACGAGGAGCAGGATAAATCCTTGTTCAGTTCTGAAGCAGAAAATAATCAGATACATTTATAACATTATAAAAAATCAAATACATTTATAACATTAAAAATCATCAAATACATTTATAACACTATAAATAATAAAATACATTTATAACATTATAAATAATAAATACATTTATAACATTATAAATAATAAAGTACATTTATAACATTATAAATAATAAATACATTTATAACATTATAAATAATAAATACATTTATAACATTATAAATAATAAAGTACATTTATAACATAATAAATAATCAAATACATTTATAACATTATAAATCATCAAATACATTTATAACATTATAAATAATCAAATACATTTATAACATTATAAATCATCAAATACATTTATAACATTATAAATCATCAAATACATTAATAACATTATAAATCATCAAATACATTTATAACATTATAAATAATCAAATACATGTATAACATTATAAATAATCAAATACATTTATAACATTATAAATAATCAAATACATGTATGCCATTATAAATCATCAAATACATTTATAACATTATAAATAATAAAATACATTTATAGCATTATAAATAATAAATACATTTATAACATTATAAATAATCAAATACATTTATAACATTATAAATAATAAAATACATGTATAACATTATAAATAATCTAATACATTTATAACATTATAAATCATCAAATACATTCATAACATTATAAAAAATAAAATACATTTATAACATTATAAATAATAAATACATTTATAACATTATAAATAATAAAATACATTTATAACATTATAAATAATAAAATACATGTATAACATTATAAATAATCAAATACATTTATAACATTATAAATAATAAAGTACATTTATAACATTATAAATAATCAAATACATTTATAACATTATAAATAATCAAATACATTTATAACATTATAAATAATAAAGTACATTTATAACATTATAAATAATAAAGTACATTTATAACATTATAAATAATAAAGTACATTTATAACATTATAAATAATCAAATACATTTATAACATTATAAATAATAAAATACATGTATAACATTATAAATAATCAAATACATTTATAACATTATAAATAATCAAATACATTTATAACATTAGAAATAATCAAATACATTTGTAACATTATAAATAATAAAATACATTTATAACATTATAAATAATAAAGATTGTTAGTAAATGTTAAACTGAGATCTGATGCTAAAGTTCTGTAACGTGATTCATCCTGCATTCATCATTTCCTGCTCACACTGATCTGCATGAGCACAATACAAGCTTTCACTGTATGATGCTTCATCCCAGCTGCCTCTGATTCTATTCAATCAAAATCTTATTTTACTCAAGATAAAAAATATCTTACTGAGTTCATCTTTATCTTCAGGTTCTTCCTTCTTCACAGGCTTCATCTGGAAACCTCCATCCTGTTGGTCCGCTGGGGTGAGGTGTTCCTCACAGGTGACATGTTCCACAGGGATTAAAGATCCTTCACCTGAAATGTCTTTGTTTTGTGAAGAAAAAAAATAAGGTTGTTATTGTTGGTATTAAGCACTTAAGTTAGAACTAACAGACACGTACTTCTATACTATCTGTCAAAAAAGACGATCTATAAACCTTTGTTCAAACAGGGTTTCAGCAGATTTAATAATAATAATAATAACAACAATAATACAACCCCAAATAAAAAACAATACTTGGGACAGTATGGAAAATGGAAAATAATAAATCACAGAGTTTCTTACACTGACTTTGACTTTTATTTGATGTCAGACAGGATGAAGCTGAGATATTTCATCTTTTATCTGCTCAACTTCATTTCATTTATTAATAAACATCCATTCCTGCATTTCAGGTCTGCAACACATTCCAAAAAAGGTTGAGACCGTTCTCTATTGGGGACAGGTCAGGACAGCAGGCAGGCCAGTCCATTACCCATACCCTCTTCTTCCTCAGCCACGCCTTTGTAATGTGTGCAGCAAGCTGTCCATTTTTTCATAAAAAGACCTGAAATGCTGATTCATCTGATCACAATACATGTTTCCGCCTTTGGGCAAGATGGCGGCGCATGCACCCGAGAGTCTCACCAGGCTTAGCGATCTAGTGTTTATTTATTTGCCAATTTACTGCGTTTTCACTTGAATCACTCGTGTGAACTACACATATGACAGACAGACGCTGCTGGACATTAATTTATACAGCTTTAAGTGTTGTTTTGGACCGTCCATTCAAGTTCAACCAGCTTCTTCCAGAGGTGAGCAGAACACCGCGTCCAAGCGAGCTGTTCATCACAACAGGAAGAGCCAAAACAGGGTAAATGTGGAGGTTTGCACGCTAAGCTAAAACTATCTTGTATCTTCCTTGCCAATATGCCATGAGAAAATAAAAATCTGGACCCTGACACAGAAGAGGATCATGGACTGCAGCTAAACCACAGTGTGGTGGAACTGATGAAGAGCTTCTGTGGTGGTGTTTGCCTTTATGTAAACAAAACCTGCTGCATGGACTCTGTCATAGTTAATACCTACTGCTCTGCTGACCTGAAATACCTGGTTATAACGTGTAGACCCGATATAACCAGGTATTATAACCACCAGAGGTTTCCTGCATTGTTACTGCTGCAGTTTATATCCCTCCAGATGCTAATGCTAACGCAGCTATAAAAGACCTTTGTGAACCTTTGTGAGTCTTTATTGTTTCTGGGGACTTTAATCACTGCAGTTTAAGATCTGGACGTCCAAAGTTTCATCAGAAGGGGACTCAAAATTTTGGACCAAGTTTACACAAATGTTGCTGATGCCTTCAAAGCTACACCCCTCCCCCACCTGAGTTAGTCTGATCACCTGTCTTTGTTCCTGCTCCCCAAGTACACCCCAGTCATCAGACGTCTGATACCCACAATAAGGACAGTTAAGATCTGGACGGAAGCTGCAGACTCATCTCTCCAGGACCATCAGCACAAACAATCATGTATATATTGATTATATCAGCTTATATACTCGACTTTATTTATTCTCATTCATTACCCAATCATTCAGCCACTTGTATTCACCTGGCATTACTCTGTAATTATATACTAGTCTACACACTGTACAGTCAGCATTATCTGTTTAATATTCTTTACTTCTGTCTCCTCATTTCACTCACCTGCTCACTTATGCACTAAAACTACACAAATATTACAAGTAATTCAGACATGACCAAATTAGGAGAAATTATTTTATAAAAACGTTATAAAAAAATCTTACTGAGTTTATCTGTATCTTCAGGTTCTTCCTTCTTCACAGGCTTCATCTGGAAACCTCCACACTGTTGGTCCTCTGAGAAGAGCAGTTCCACAGAAGCAACAAGTTCCGGAGGGATTAAAGTGACTTCACCTGAAATTCATCAATATGAGAAGAAGAAACTCAACAACTGGAGGAAACTGAAGGTTGTGGGTTTGATTTTACAATCACAAATAATTCCTAATTAGATTAAAACTCAAATCCAGACTGGAGTGTAGCAGCACAGGACAGTACAGTACAGTACAGGTTCTAATCCCACTATCCACTTTCTCTTATTACTGATTAGTGACTCCAATACTAACCACACTGTACTGTACCATACTGTACTGTACCATACTGTACTGTACCATACTATACTGTACTGTACCACACTGTACTGTACCATACTGTACTGTACCATACTGTACTGTACCATACTATACTGTACCATACTGTACTGTACCATACTGTACTGTACCACACTGTACTGTACCACACTGTACTGTACCATACTGTACCATACTGTACTGTTCTATACTGTATTGTACCACACTGTACTGTACCACACTGTACTGTACCATACTGTACTGTTCCATACTGTACTGTACCATACTGTACTGTACCACACTGTACTGTACCATACTGTACTGTTCCATACTGTACTGTACCATACTGTACTGTTCCATACTGTACTGTACCATACTGTACTGCACCATACTGTACTGTACCATACTGTACTGTACCACACTGTACTGTACCATACTGTACTGTTCCATACTGTACTGTACCATACTGTACTGTACCATACTGTACCATCCTGTACTGTACCATACTGTACTGTTCCATACTGTACTGTACCGTACTGTACTGTACCATACTGTACTGTACCATACTGTACTGTACCATACTGTACTGTTCCGTACTGTACTGTACCATACTGTACTGTACCACACTTTACTGTACCATCCTGTACTGTACCATCCTGTACTGTACCATCCTGTACTGTACCTCACTGTACTGTACTGTACCATACTGTACCATACTGTACCACACTGTACTGTACCATACTGTACTGTTCCATACTGTACTGTACCATACTGTACCATCCTGTACTGTACCATACTGTACTGTACCTCACTGTACTGTACCATACTGTACTGTACCACACTGTACTGTACCATACTGTACTGTTCCATACTGTACTGTACCATACTGTACTGTACTGTACCACACTGTACTGTACTATACTGTACTGTACCATACTGTACTGTACCATACTATACTGTACTGTACCATACTGTACTGTACCATACTGTACTGTACCACACTGTACTGTACCATACTGTACTGTTCCATACTGTACTGTACCACACTGTACTGTACCATACTGTACTGTTCCATACTGTACTGTACCATACTGTACTGTACCACACTGTACTGTACCATACTGTACTGTACCATACTGTACTGTACCACACTGTACTGTACCTCACTGTACTGTACCATACTGTACTGTACCATACTGTACTGTACCACACTGTACTGTACCACACTGTACTGTACCATACTGTACTGTTCCATACTGTACTGTACCATACTGTTCCATACTGCACTGTACTTCACTGTACTGTACCTCACTGTACTGTACCACACTGAACTGTACCATACTGTACTGTACCACACTGTACCATACTGTACTGTACCATACTGTACCACACTGTAATGTACCATACTGTACTGTACCATACTGCACTGTACTATACTGTACTGTACCATACTGCACTGTACCACACTGTACTGTACCATACTGTACTGTACCACACTGCACTGTATCATGCTTCATATTTACTTACAGAAGAAATCATCATCATCTTCATCCTCCTCCTTTTGTATTATTTTCTTCTGGAATTCTTCATTTTGTAGATCCACAGGGGTGACGTGTCCCTCTTCTGCTGACTGCATTATTAAAGTTCTAATAGACAGATAGACAGATAGATAGATGTGCTGTATTCATAATTAAAGGTTTGTCATCCTATTATTTTAAATTCCTACAGTAAAATTATCTAAAAATCACAAGATTAGTACTAGAGTAAAATGTTCTTTATGATCATAGGGGTGACACCTGATAACAATTTGATTTCAAATTTTTGATTTTCAAAAAGTGGTATTAACACAACCGAACAGACATTCACATGAGTTTGAGATCCGATCACAACTAATTCCTCCAGTAAAAATGTCTGAAATGTATTTCGTTAATGACAGAGTCGATGCTCTTCTTGAATTGAGTGGATTTTATGCATCAGAACATGGTAAATAATGTTTATTAAACTGTAAACAGCAGTTTTACCCTCTTTAGCGCTTCGGGTACCGTAATACATGGTTTAGACGCGCAGTAAACAGTTTACTTCATCAAGCTAGTACACAATTAAACACGCTCGCTTACACGTTTCACCTGACTGTGACTATAAAGCTCTACAAACCACCTGTAAACAAAGTTTTAAAATATCACGTGTTTATATAAAAATGTGAGATTTAATCATAAAGAAACTCAATCAGTTCCGCTCAATTCATTCATTTAGATGGATCGGTTCAAATGAATCGGTTCATCAGAACTGAATCATGTGTGATGCTAACAGGTAGCGGAGCAGCTAATAGTTTGTGTGTTTAAATGAAACTGGAGTTAAAGCTCCTCAAATCCTCACAGTGATGTTTTATTATGAACTCTAGGTTTATTATGAATTAGAATGTAGTTATAATAAAATATAAAGGTTATAATTAAATACATATTTTACTTACAGATGAGGCTCTACAGTACAAACACAGCAGCTTCTTGTTCTTCTTATGATGGTTAATGGCGGATGGCAGAAAAACTTAAGACGCACCAGCGCCACCAACTGGACTGGAGTTGAACAGCAGCTTAGTAATAATAAATCTCCACTAGCACATCTGTATCTCTCTATTGCCGAAGAGTTAATATGTGTCTTCATCACTTCATGTATCTATACGTATCTATTCTATTAATATTCATAAGCATGCACACACACACGCACACACACACACACACACACACATGCTTCCACGTTCACATGTTTTTGCTGTATGTGTTATGTAGATAATATTTAGGTGATTTGATGTATTTTTATGTTGTTGAGCTTTGAATGTTATTTTTGCTTCACTGTATGTATGGTGCATCATTAAACTGTTATACATTATTTTATTCTATTTTGTTAGATGAGATGGTTTGTCTTTGTATTTTAAATGACAGCTAACGATAGTGATCCGACTCTTTTAAGTATTGTGTATAACATATAAAATGTTGACTTCATCAAAAAGAATCGACTCCCTTAGCTTCCAACTGTTCATTGCTGAGTACAATCAAATTAGTGAATCGACTCTTTCGAGTCTATTCATGTCGTTTGACTTAAAGAACCGGATTAAGGAATCGACTCGTTTGATTCATTTGAACGCGCAGACTCACTCGCTCTCCCGCTGTGCGCTTCTCAAACTGAACTGCGTCTTTCTGTACATGAGGAAGAATCTATGTAGAGATCTCAAATAACATGAACCTGAAGGTCTGAACTTACATTGTAGAAAAGAAAAACGAGCCAGTAGCAGCAGTGTGCACATTAAACCATTTACAGAAGGGTCATTAAGTTTAGTAAATTGAGATAATGGCATGTTTCTGACCTGAATGAGAGGGGCAGTAAAAAAATCTCACACTGTCAGAGACAATGTTTGAAGTCCAGGTTAATAGTACCTGCTAGTTAGAGAAGAATCAGAAGTTTGTTAGTTTAAGTCCAAAAGTGGGTGTGGCCCGTACGGGGATCGAACCCGCGACCTTGGCGTTATTAGCACCACGCTCTAACCAACTGAGCTAACCGGCCAGTACATCTATTCTCTCTTTAGATCCTTGTACATAATTCTACACTGACCCAGTTCAACAGCTGAAACAGACTTTCTTAATACACATCTAAGAGGTTTTGTGGGTTCTTCTATGTGTGAACTATCTAAACTATATATTTCTTAAAGTTCTTGACTGAGTTTAATGTCACCAACCAGTGAGTGGAGCAGATACGACTCAGGTCCTGCACACAGTAAGTAGTGCTGATACACAGTACCAGCCTGCACACCAGAGGGGCTCCAAACATCAAGTTTTCACTCATTAAATCATGTAGTTTGTGAACTTTGTGGAATGAATGTAGGATTTATACATGTAGATTCTGGGTTTTAGGAAGTTGAGCTACTGTTAATAATTTTTCAATTGAACTAAAAACAACCTGAATTGATATTTTAATTTACAAGCAAATGTAAAGTATATTTCTATATGAAGAGCATCTGTTTCCAGATAATATACACAGAGGTGTAAAGCATAGTGGAGCGGGTTCAGTAATTGTGTAGTTTAAAAGTGACAGTAAATCTGTGTCTGTTTCTGTTACTTATTCTGAATTGTGTTTGTTTGTAAACTGTGAAGTAGTTCTTAATCTGGTCGTGATGTTAGTGAATTAAACCTACATCTCTCTGATGATCTGACCGATGAGCTGTCTGTTCTGACCTGCTGCTTAAGCCCGGCTAGCTCAGTCGGTAGAGCATGAGACTCTTAATCTCAGGGTCGTGGGTTCGAGCCCCACGTTGGGCGAGTATCTTCATTTAACATTTACAGAAACCAAAACAGCCGGTCTCCAGTGACTTATCAGGTGGATATTTGTGCTTGTAGGACTGTTGTTTACTGGATGTTTTTAGTTACTTATTTCCACTATACTGTGGGATTACATGTTGTTGTGTCTGGCAGGCAGGTTGATAAAAGGCACTCGTCCCTGGGTGGGCTCGAACCACCAACCTTTCGGTTAACAGCCGAACGCGCTAACCGATTGCGCCACAGAGACACGCACAGCTCTTTCACATGCTAATAAACAGTATAACATTTTACTTACGTGTCCAGCCCTGCTACACAAACTGTCATTTTTGTCCCTGTTAAAAACTTTAGCTTAGTTAAAGCAAATAAAGACACATTTAAAATGTTCATCTTTTATTACAGGTTTAAAGTTGCATAAAACAAATGTTTGTACAAATAATAAAAAACCAAAGTACAAAATAAACATTTCACTTATTTTAATGATCTCACAAATCACTTCTCAGTTTTAAAGGTCAAAGGCAGCAGCATCTTTTAGATCAGAACATCTATTAACATTAAATATCACTAAAGAGGAAATCCTGAAGACAGCAATGTAAACCTTTCATTTATATAAAGTAAAGTTACATAGTTGATCCATGGTAAAAAAAGAACCCACAGCTCAGCACAATGGTTAAACTGCATAACCCAACAAGTTAAAATAACCCATCATGTGCAAGGACGGATTAAGGATAGTTTGGGCCCCTGGGCAAAGAGTTGCCCAGGGCAACCTAAAGTGAGCTCACTGTTGGACATATTGTCAGGCATGAAAAGAACATCAAATAGCTCAGTTAAGTGTGTGTATGCATTCAAACGGTGGTTGAGACAGGACACAAGTTTGTCAATGACAACATTGAAAGTTTCGATCCGAAAATGTAACGGAAGGTCCTTTCCGTTAAATGCTACACCTGGCTCTGCACTATCATCAGACATAATTTTGCGCTTCTTTGTACGCTGGAGGTCATGCCTGTACTCTTGGGAGACAGCAGTGGTGACATTTAAAGCTGCCCCTTCAAACACCTCAAAGTTATCTCTCTGTGCTGCCACAAAGTCTCGTAAAGACAAGAGAAGTTGTGTAGCTGTACATATGTCAATATCATGCTTCTGCAGCTGCAGGCTTGTGGCTTGGAACCTCTGTAGTATTGTGTCCCAGAAGTATGCCATGAAGGCCATCTCCAACGTGTCCAATTTGTCACAGAGTGCAGAGGCTTCACTTCGAGTTACAAATTTCTCCTCCATATCATTCAATGCCTCTCTCAGTTGTGCATAATATTTCCAAAGAGCCTTAGTTGACTCAGCTCGTGCGCTTCATCGAGTACCTGACAGTGATTTCAGTGTGAGTTTGATATCAGTATCACTGAAAACCTTTCCCCACCTGTGTGTAGATGATGCACAAAATGTGTACATTGCCTGTACAAAGTCAAAAAAACGTCCAACTTCTGGGCTACTGTCAACAGCATTGACACCAACTAAATTCAGTGAATGTGCTGCACAGGGGACATAACAAATCAAAGGGTTTCTTTGTTTAAGATGAGCTTGGACTCCATTGTACTTTCCCGACATGTTACTTGCATTATCATATGACTGGCCCCTACAGTTGGATAAGTCTAGGCCCAGATTCTCCACCATAGCAACGACACACTCTGCCAAACTGTCCCCACTATGGTTTTCAATAGGCTCAAAAGCTAGAAAACGCTCAACTACATGGCCGTCATCATTAACAAACCTGAAAATAAAAGTAAGTTGGTCCACATGAGCAAGGTCTGGAGTGGAGTCAACTATAACAGAGAAGTATTTTGGCTAGGGCCTAAAAGCATGGCTAGGGGCCCCAAGAGGCCCTGGGGTCAAAGTCCCTAATAGTCAGAGGATCCTTAAAATGGAGGGCCCTCGGAAATAAAAATATATTGTATCATAAATGTTTTGGGCCAGGGCCCCCCCGGGGCCCCATTCCCTCAAGGGCCCCTGGGAGCTGGCCCCACTGGCCCGGTCAGTAATCCAGCCATGATCATGTGTTCTGTCCAATATTTACACAGTGCTGGGTTGCCAAATAACACTTTATCGCCTACTTTCGGCCTTTTCTTTCCTCTGCAGGTCTACAACACGTTACAAAAACACTTGGGACAGAAAAGTCATAAACACTCTTTAATTTTTATATATTATAAAATCTGTACCCAAGTAACAAGCTGTGATTTATTTCTAGCACCAGTAGATGGAGACGATGTCTGTACAACATGTTGAACTTCACCAGGGCCGGAGTGCGCCCCTTTTTCAGCCCGGGAGTTTCATGCCCAAACCCGGCCCACATTTTTTCCAATTTAAATGAATTCGTTATAATAATTAGACGCTGTAGATGTACATGTACAAGTACATGCATTTTAAGTTACTTTATATGTTTATAGTTAAATAAAGTTCAACATACAAAGAAAAGTGCAGTCTTTTTTGCTTTTTTGGGGATCGAGTGGATTGGATATTAGTGGAACACGCTTTAGCCATAGGTCTCCGCATCATCTTAAAACTTTCACGAACTTTGGATCTAAGTTATTTTTTATTAAAAAATATAATTTATTTTTCCCAGCCGGCCCATCGGGAATCCTCCCGAATCTCCAGATTAGCCACTCCGGACCTGAACTTCACTTTAAAAGTCAGTTGAATGTGTTTTACTGTAGTAAGAATGAAAGTTTGAGCTGATCTTTGTGTCATTGTGTAGCTTTGATGAAGAAAAAGCCGCTGGGTCAGTGTGTAACAGGAGGTTTGGAGTGAAGGTGGGTGTGTGTGGATAAAAGCTTACAGCAGCTGGTATTCCCAGGCGGTCTCCCATCCAAGTACTAATCAGGCCCGACACTGCTTAGCTTCCGAGATCAGACGAGATCGGGTGTTCTCAGGGTGGTTCTCTGAAGCCAAAATCAAAGATGAACAGGGTGATATTCTTACTTTCAGTGATTAAATTACTCAGGTTAGAAAGTCCTGAAACACAGCACATGCTCAACTGACTCGCTCTCAACCATGCCGCCTTTAATCGTTAAGGTGTGTGTGGCCCATACAAGGATCAAACCCACAACATTGGCGTCATTAGCACCACGCTCTAACCAACTGAGCTAACCGGCCAGTTCAGCTGTTTGCTTTAGATCTTTGTACATAATTCTACACTAACTCCATTCAACCAGCTGCATGGCAGCACAAAAACCATTTGAGATTCTGCACACTTTTAGTGAAGATCTGTAAAAATGAGCATCGCCTAAACTAAATTTGGTTGTTACTGCACCAGAAATGCAGCAGTTTCATATTACTGTAATGATCCGAGATCTCAGTCCGACTGTCTAGTCATTTCTTATGTTCAGACTTTCTTAATACACATCTAACAGGTTTTGTGGGTATATATATATATATATATATATATATATATATATATATATATATATATATATATATATATATATATATATATATATATATATACATATATATATATACAGTGTATCACAAAAGTGAGTACACCCCTCACATTTCTGCAAATATTTTATTATATCTTTTTATGGGACAACACTATAGACATGAAACTTGGATATAACTTAGAGTAGTCAGTGTACAACTTGTATAGCAGTGTAGATTTACTGTCTTCTGAAAATAACTCAACACACAGCCATTAATGTCTAAATGGCTGGCAACATAAGTGAGTACACCCCACAGTGAACATGTCCAAATTGTGCCCAAAGTGTCAATATTTTGTGTGACCACCATTATTATCCAGCACTGCCTTAACCCTCCTGGGCATGGAATTCACCAGAGCTGCACAGGTTGCTACTGGAATCCTCTTCCACTCCTCCATGATGACATCACGGAGCTGGTGGATGTTAGACACCTTGAACTCCTCCACCTTCCACTTGAGGATGCGCCACAGGTGCTCAATTGGGTTTAGTCCATCACCTTTACCTTCAGCTTCCTCAGCAAGGCAGTTGTCATCTTGGAGGTTGTGTTTGGGGTCGTTATCCTGTTGGAAAACTGCCATGAGGCCCAGTTTTCGAAGGGAGGGGATCATGCTCTGTTTCAGAATGTCACAGTACATGTTGGAATTCATGTTTCCCTCAATGAACTGCAGCTCCCCAGTGCTAGCAACACTCATGCAGCCCAAGACCATGATGCTACCACCACCATGCTTGACTGTAGGCAAGATACAGTTGTCTTGGTACTTCTCACCAGGGCGCCGCCACACATGCTGGACACCATCTGAGCCAAACAAGTTCATCTTGGTCTCGTCAGACCACAGGGCATTCCAGTAATCCATGTTCTTGGACTGCTTGTCTTCAGCAAACTGTTTGCTGCCTTTCTTGTGCGTCAGCTTCCTTCTGGGATGATGACCATGCAGACCGAGTTGATGCAGTGTGCGGCGTATGGTCTGAGCACTGACAGGCTGACCTCCCACGTCTTCAACCTCTGCAGCAATGCTGGCAGCACTCATGTGTCTATTTTTTAAAGCCAACCTCTGGATATGACGCCGAACACGTGGACTCAACCTCTTTGGTCGACCCTGGCGAAGCCTGTTCCGAGTGGAACCTGTCCTGGAAAACCGCTGTATGACCTTGGCCACCATGCTGTAGCTCAGTTTCAGGGTGTTAGCAATCTTCTTATAGCCCAGGCCATCTTTGTGGAGAGCAACAATTCTATTTCTCACATCCTCAGAGAGTTCTTTGCCATGAGGTGCCATGTTGAATATCCAGTGGCCAGTATGAGAGAATTGTACCCAAAACACCAAATTTAACAGCCCTGCTGCCCATTTATACCTGGGACCTTGACACATGACACCAGGGAGGGACAACGACACATTTGGGCACAATTTGGACATGTTCACTGTGGGGTGTACTCACTTATGTTGCCAGCTATTTAGACATTAATGGCTGTGTGTTGAGTTATTTTCAGAAGACAGTAAATCTACACTGCTATACAAGCTGTACACTGACTACTCTAACTTATATCCAAGTTTCATGTCTATAGTGTTGTCCAATGAAAAGTTATAATGAAATATTTGCAGAAATGTGAGGGGTGTACTCACTTTTGTGATACACTGTATATATATATATATATATATATATATATATATATAATGTATGTGTGAGTGTTCAATTCCCAGGTGGAGCGGTCGGGGTTCTTTCTATGTGGAGTTTGCATGTTCTCCCTGTATCTGTGTGGATTTCCTCCGGATGCTTCGGTTTCCTCCCACAGTCCATAGATGTGCAAGTGAGGTGAATTGGAGATACTGAATTGTCCATGACTGTTTGTCTTTTATTCATTATCAAATGTTATGTCAGACCATCATACATTTTCCTGTCAATTGATTAATTTGATGTTACAGTATTAACATGTCTTTCTCCAAAAAAACATATTTGTTGTAAATGCGAGGAGGAACTTTGATTTTTTTTTTTTATTCGTATGTTTATTATAGCAGGTTATCAAGACTTAAAGTCATTACAGAATTTATCAGTGTCAAGCTGGCAGCAATGGGGTATGAAATATATATGCTGTTCAGTTCAAAACCTTGTATCGCGTTACAAAAGAAAAAAAAAATTCCATTTGAAGTCAAATGTAAAAAGATTTTATTTCAAGTCTTTTTAACACCATTCAAGTGGTCTATTTATCATGAAATGAATGCTAAACAACTGCCAGATTCACAAAACATGAGAAACAGCAAAAACTGTTTTACACACTCAATGAATTATTTAGGTGGTGGATCATTCTCAGCACTACAGTGACACTGACATGGTGGTGGTGTGTTAGTGTGTGTTGTGCTGGTATGAGTGGATCAGACACTGCTGGAGTTTTTAAACACCTCAGTCAGTGCTGGACTGAGAATCGTCCACCAACCAAAAATATCCAACCAACAGCGCCACGTGGGCAGCGTCCTGTGACCACTGATGAAGGTCTAGAAGATGACCAACTAAAAAAAGCAGCAATAGATTAGCAATCTTCTCTGACTTTACATCTACAAGGTGGAACAACTAGGTAGGAGTGTCTAATAGAGTGGACAGTGAGTATAGGACACGGTATTTAAAAACTCCAGCAGCACTGCTGTGTCTGATCCACTCATACCAGCACAACACACACTAACACACCACCACCATGTCAGCGTCACTGCAGTGCTGAGAATGATCCACCACCTAAATAATACCTGCTCTGTGGGGGTCCTGGTCATCAAGAACAAAAAGGAGGCTATCACAGTATAGAAAGAAACAAATGAACTACAGTCTGTAATTGTAGAACTGATAAAATAATCTAAATATAAAGTGTAGATATAAAAGGTATGTTTACATAATGAAGAGGCTTTTGTTGGCTTTTTATGCTTTTGTTTAAAAACAGAAAGAGTATAAACTATAATATATATTTACAATATTTAAATGTACACGTTCTTTAAAAAATTGCAGACAAAAACGAATGTCAGCCATGTTTATTTTTCTGTGAGAGAAGAGATGCCGCAATGAATTCTGGGATTGCCTTCATTACTAAGGACGCTTCCGATTCTCACACGTTCTTAAGTCAAAATAACATTGAAATATTAAGATGCCTCAGTAGTGAGCTTAATAAGGCATCTGGGATTTGGAACAGGTGTATAGCTGCTATTTTGTTTGCATAGTTTATTTGTTTTTTTTTAATAATATTTACTACTTAAAGAGGTTTTGATTGTGAAATAAAATATTAAATGACCCATTTTGTCAATCCTGTTAATTCCCTTATGTGATATTGAAGCTTTCTTAGTTTAATGCTCAGTTTCAACCAAGTACAAAGATGTAGCTTGTCATAATGTTTTGTATCCCTTGTAGGCACCACCATTTCTCACAGATAAGCCTCTTATTTAGAGTAAGATACATGCATTATTAATATTATTAATAATGTGGTGAAAATTCCTGCTTTTTTTGAAAGTCACTAAATGACATGAAACCAGTCTGCTAACTGGGCTTAGATTCGGCACAGTAACTAAATTGGTCCCTCAAGGACCTTGCCCCGTGTGAGGATCGAACTCACGCCCTTCAGATTATGAGACTGATGCGCTACCTACTGCGCTAACGAGGCTGACAAAGACATGTAGAGACATCAAAATCCGACCGTTTCATTGGCTGAAGTTTAAGCACAATATTGAAAAACAGAATCTAAATCTAAGCATCAAGGCAGTTGAGGGACCAGTTTAGTTGCAGCCCAGTTAGCAGACTGGTTTCATGTCATTTAGTGACTTTCATCAGCACTGTAAATAGAACAGGTAGTGAACATACACATACAGAAGATCTTCAGAAGGGTGTGAGTTTTATTCTCATCTTGTTCTTGATGCTTACATTTAGATTCTGCTTTTCAGTATTGTACCTAAACTTCAGCCAAAGTACTTAGACAGTGATTCCATCAGGTTTTGGTGCTAAGTTAACAGTTAGCACCTTGCCATTCAAAACCATGGGGTGGGTTGGCATAACGCGCAAGCATGTCAATATAATATCTCTGTGTACCGAATACGGTTACATTCACTGACAAGCCTGAACTTGCAAAAAAAAAAACACACTTGTGCAAGTTTATAGAATATAATATTATCTCTCTCTCTCTCCCTCTCTCTGTGTGTGTGTGTGTGTGTGTGTGTGTGTGTGTGTGATGTGTTTCGGATTTGAATTCCGACAATAAACAGCTTTTATTATGACTGATTCATTCCCCGTACTGATGTGAAGCAGAATGGGTGTATTACAGCCGATAAGAACACCACAAAAATGAAAACATATTAAACATATATATATAACGGCTCCCAGAGATGCGACTCGCTTCATTTGAAAGAGCCGTTCATTAGAATCAAATCTGATTTTCAATATTGTGCCTAAACTTCAGCCAAAGAAACGGTCGGATTCAGACATCTCCACATGTTTTTGTCTACTTATGTTCATGTCAGCCTCGTTAGCGCAGTAGGTAGCGTGTCAGTCTCATAATCTGAAGGTCTTGAGTTCGATCCTCACACGGGGCAAGGCCTTTGAGTTTAGTTTAGGTTTAGTTGCTGAGCCTAATCTAAGCCCAGTTAACAGACTGATTTTATGTCATTTAGTGACTTTCATCAGCACTGTAAATAGAACAGGTAGTGAACATACACTTACAGTCAGAAAGGTGTGAGTTTGATTCTAGGGCTGCACGATATTGGAAAAAACTGACATTGCGATTTTTTTCCCTGCGATATATACAGTATATTGCGATTTTTAAAAAAAGCAGGAATTTTCACCACATTATTAATAATATTGGGCCAGTGATAGCTCAGTGGTTAAGGTCCTGGACTAGTAAACAGAAGGTTGCCGGTTCAAGCCCCGCCACCACCAAGTTGCCACTGTTGGGTCCCTGAGCAAGGCCCTTAACCCTCAATTGCTCATCGTGTTCCCATTGTGTAAGTCGCTTTGAATAAAAGCGTCTGCTAAATGCTGAAAATGAAATGAAATGAAAATGAAATAATATTAATAATGCATGTATGTTACTCTAAATAAGGGGCTCATCTGTGAAAAATGGTGCTGCCTACAAGGGATACAAAAGATTATGACAAGCTACATCTTTGTACTAGGTTGAAACTGAGCATTAAACTAAGAAAGCTTCAATATCACATAAGGGAATTAACATTATTGACAACCTGGGTCATTTAGGGGTGGTTTCCCAGACAGGGTTTAATTTAAGACAGGAGTAGGCCTTAATCTGGAATAGTAAATCCTGTCTTTAAAAAAGACTTTCTGAAACACAGATTAGCTACTGATTACTAACACCTGGACTATGGAGTCTCAAACTATCTTAAAACTAGCTACGGCTCAGTGTTGGGACCGTTGCTGTTTCTTATTTACATCCTGCCCCTTGGTGAAATATTTCGTCATCATGGGTTAAATTTTCACTGCTACACTGAGGACACCTTATAAACCTTATACCATCTGATCCATTTCCACCACCATCCCTCACCGAGTGCATCTGTGATCTTAACTCATGGCTGTGGTTAACTCATGGCTCAAACTTTCTTCTATTGAATACCCATAAGACGGAGTATCTCATTATTGGCTCAGTGTCAGTACCAGGGTGTATCATGGTATGGGGCTGTGTCAGTGCCAGGGTCTGTCATGGTATGGGGGAGTGTCAGTACCAGGGTGTGTCATGGTATGAGGTGTGTCAGTGCCCCCGGTAAAGGTCATTTACACTCTATGATGCAGCATTAATACAGAAAAGTATATTGAGATCTTCATTAATAAATTAAATGAAGTTGAGCAGATAAAACATTAATTATTTCAGGTTCATCCTGTCTGCAATCAAATAAAACCAAAGTAAATGTAAGAAACTCTGTGTTTTTATTATTTGCATTTTCCATTCTGTCTAACTTTTTCTGATTTGGAGTTGTACATTCTAAAACGTTCTCAAAAACTAATGTCATCAAAATTAAGTAACGGGTCACTTTTGTCAGCAGTAACATGTCTAGCTGGTGGTACTCACTGATCTTCATTGACATAGTGCAAGTAATTCATTTGTTTTCTTTGACAAACAACATTAATCTGAAGTTAAACCTGCCTCCTGTGGGGTTTAAATTAAGCCTCAATTTGGTCCTGCAATAGATCTAATCTTCATTCAAGAAATCAAATTAGATCATTCAGAATTAGGCTTAATCTAGGCCTATTTTAAGCCATGACTGAGAAAGCAGATTTCTTTTAATTTAGTTTAAAAGGCTGTTTTAGTCTAGGACTAGGCTTAATCTCTGTCCGGGAAACCACCCCAATATGTCTAACATTAGTCTAGTTTATTTTTATTTAAACTAAATGTGTAAAGTAAAAGGACACGTTATAAGAAAGTAAAGCACCATAAAGAAGAAATCTGAGCTTTATATATCTGAATTTATCTACAACCCTACTGAGAGCAGCTACTTACAAAAATGTATGTATTACAAGAATTCACCTAAAAGTCATGAAAATTCATTCAGATTTAGCAATTTAATGATGCATAAACCTTAATCATTAAAAAGTATCGGTATCAGATCAATACCGGCCCTGTATGTACTTGGTTTTGGATTGATACCAGATTCTGCAGTATCACACACCACTAGTAGTCCTCTCTAAATCTAACTGAGAGATACAGGGCTAATGGAGGTTTATTACTGCTGAGCTGCTGTTCAACTCCAGTCCAGTTGGTGACGCTGGTGCGTCTTAAGTTGTTCTGCCATCCGCCATTAACCATCATAAGAAGAACAAGAAGCTGCTGTGTTTGTACTGTACAGCCTCATCTGTAAGTAAAATATGTATTTAATTATAACCCTTATATTTCATTATAACTACATTCTAATTCATAATAAAACTAGAGTTCATAATAAAACATCACTGTGAGGATTTGAGGAGCTTTAACTCCAGTTTCATTTAAACACACAAACTATTAGCTGCTCCGCTAACTGTTAGCATCACACATGATTCATATTACTGAACCGATTCATTTCAACCGATCCAGCAAAATGAATCAATGGAGCGGAACTGATTGAGTTTCTTCATGATTAAATCTCAAATTTTTATATAAAGAAGTGATGTTTTAAAACTTTGTTTATAGTTAAACTTTGTTTACAGTTTACTAGACTGTCTGTCTGTCTGTCTATTAGAGCTTTAATAATGCAGTCAGCAGAAGAGGGACACGACACCCCTGTACATCTACAACATGAAGAATTCCAGAAGAAAATAATACAAAAGGAGGAGGATGAAGATGATGATTTCTTCTGTAAGTAAATGTGGAGCATGATGCCAGTACAGTGTGGTACAGTACAGTGTGGTACAGTACAGTGTGGTACAGTGTGGTACAGCATGGTGCAGTACAGTGTGGTACAGCATGGTGCAGTACAGTGTGGTACAGTACAGCATGGTGCAGTACAGTATGGTACAGTACAGTGTGGTACAGTACAGTATGGTACAGTACAGTGTGGTACAGCATGGTACAGTACAGTACAGCATGGTACAGTACAGTGAGGTACAGTACAGTATGGTACAGTACAGTATGGTACAGTACAGTGTGGTACAGTACAGTATGGTACAGCACAGTATGGTACAGTTCAATATGGTACAGTACAGTGTGGTACAGCACAGTGTGGTACAGTACAGCTTGGTACAGTACAGCATGGTACAGTACAGTATGGTACAGCATGGTGCAGTACAGTGTGGTACAGTACAGTGTGGTACAGTACAGTATGGTACAGTGTGGTACAGTACAGTATGGTACAGTTCAATATGGTACAGTACAGTGTGGTACAGTACAGCGTGGTACAGTACAGCATGGTACAGTACAGTGTGGTACAGTACAGCGTGGTACAGTACAGTGTGGTACAGTACAGTATGGTACAGTTCAATATGGTACAGTACAGTGTGGTACAGTACAGCGTGGTACAGTACAGCATGGTACAGTACAGTATGGTACAGTACAGCGTGGTACAGTACAGCATGGTACAGTACAGTGTGGTACAGTACAGTTTGGTACAGTACAGTGTGGTACAGTACAGCATGGTACAGTACAGTGTGGTACAGCATGGTGCAGTACAGTGTGGTACAGTACAGTGTGGTACAATACAGTATGGTACAGTACAGTGTGGTACAGCACAGTATGGTACAGCACAGTATGGTACAGTGTGGTACAGTACAGTGTGGTACAGTACAGTGTGGTACAGTACAGTGTGGTTCAGTACAGTGTGGTACAGTACAGTATGGTACAGTACAGTATGGTACAGTACAGTGTGGTACAGTACAGTATGGTACAGTACAGTGTGGTACAGTACAGTGTGGTACAGTACGGTATAGTACAGTGTGGAAAAGTACAGTGCGATACAGTACAGTGTGGTACAGTACAGTATGGTACAGTACAGTATGGTACAGTACAGTGTGGTACAGTACAGTGAGGTACAGTACGGTACAGTACAGTACGGTACAGTACAGTATGGTACAGTATGGTACAGTATGGTACAGTACAGTATGGTACAGTACAGTGTGGTACAGTACAGTATGGTACAGTACAGTGTGATACAGTACAGTGTGGTACAGTACAGTATGGTACAGTACAGTATGGTACAGTACAGTGTGGTACAGTACAGTATGGTACAGTACAGTGTGGTACAGTACAGTATGGTACAGTACAGTATGGTACAGTACAGTGTGGTACAGTACAGTGTGGTACAGTACAGCGTGGTACAGTACAGTGTGGTACAGTACAGTGTGGTACAGTACAGTATGGTACAGTACAGTGTGGTACAGTACAGTATGGTACAGTACAGTGTGGTACAGTACAGTATGGTACAGTACAGTATGGTACAGTACAGTGTGGTACAGTACAGTGTGGTACAGTACAGTATGGTACAGTACAGTGTGGTACAGTACAGTATGGTACAGTACAGTGTGGTACAGTACAGTATGGTACAGTACAGTGTGGTACAGTACAGCGTGGTACAGTACAGTGTGGTACAGTACAGTGTGGTACAGTACAGTATGGTACAGTACAGTGTGGTACAGTACAGTATGGTACAGTACAGTGTGGTACAGTACAGTGTGGTACAGTACAGTATGGTACAGTACAGTGTGGTACAGTACAGTATGGTACAGTACAGTATGGTACAGTACAGTGTGGTACAGTACAGTGTGGTACAGTACAGTATGGTACAGTACAGTGTGGTACAGTACAGTGTGGTACAGTACAGCGTGGTACAGTACAGTGTGGTACAGTACAGTGTGGTACAGTACAGTATGGTACAGTACAGTGTGGTACAGTACAGTATGGTACAGTACAGTATGGTACAGTACAGTGTGGTACAGTACAGCGTGGTACAGTACAGTGTGGTACAGTACAGTGTGGTACAGTACAGTATGGTACAGTACAGTGTGGTACAGTACAGTGTGGTACAGTACAGTATGGTACAGTACAGTATGGTACAGTACAGTGTGGTACAGTACAGTGTGGTACAGTACAGTATGGTACAGTACAGTGTGGTACAGTACAGTGTGGTACAGTACAGTGTGGTACAGTATGGTACAGTACAGTGTGGTACAGTACAGTATGGTACAGTACAGTGTGGTACAGTACAGTGTGGTACAGTACAGTATGGTACAGTACAGTATGGTACAGTACAGTGTGGTACAGTACAGTGTGGTACAGTACAGTATGGTACAGTACAGTGTGGTACAGTACAGTATGGTTAGTATTGGAGTCACTAATCAGTAAAAATAATAAGAGAAAGTGGATAGTGGGATTAGAACCTGTACTGTACTGTACTGTGCTGATACACTTCAGTCTGGATTTAAGTTTTAATCTAATTAGAATTTATTTTTAATTGGAAATCAAACCCACAACCTTCAGTTTCCTCCAGTTGTTGAGTTTCTTCTTCTCATATTGATGAATTTCAGGTGAAGTCACTTTAATCCCTCCGGAACTTGTTGCTTCTGTGGAACTGCTTTTCTCAGAGGACCAACAGTGTGGAGGTTTCCAGATGAAGCCTGTGAAGAAGGAAGAACCTGAAGATACAGATGAACTCAGTAAGATATTTTTATAACGTTTTTATAAAATAATTTCTCCTAATTTGGTCGTGTCTGAATTATTTGTAATATTTGTGTATTTTTAGTGCATAAGTGAGCAGGTGAGTGAAATGAGGAGACAGAAGTAAAGAATATTAAACAGATAATGCTGACTGTACCGTGTTTACACTAGTATATAATTACAGAGTAATGCCAGGTGAATACAAGTGGCTGAATGATTGGGTAATGAATGAGAAGAAATAAAGTCGAGTATATAAGCTGATATATTTAATATATACATGATTGTTTGTGCTGATGGTCCTGGAGAGATGAGTCTGCAGCTTCCGTCCAGATCTTAACTGTCCTTATTGTGGGTATCAGACGTCTGATGACTGGGGTGTACTTGGGGAGCAGGAACAAAGACAGGTGATCAGACTGACCCAGGTGGGGGGGAGGGGTGTAGCTTTTTAGGCATCAGCAACATTTGTGTAAACTTGGTCCAAAATTTTGAGTCCCCTTCTGATGAAACTTTGGAATCCAGATCTTAAACTGCAGTGATTAAAGTCTCCAGAAACAATAAAGACTTCATCTGGGTTCACAAAGGTCTTTTATAGCTGCGTTAGCATTAGCATCTGGAGGGATATAAACTGCAGCAGTAACAATGCAGGAAACCTCTGGTGGTTATAATACCTGGTTATAAAGGGTCTACACGTTATAACCAGGTATTCCAGGTCAACAGAGCAGTAGGTATTAACTATGACAGAGTCCATGCACCAGGTTTTGTTTACATAAAGGCAAACACCACCACAGAAGCTCTTCATCAGTTCCACCACGCTGTGGTTTAGCTGCAGCCCATGATCCTCTTCTGTGCTTTATTATTTTCCATACTGTCCCAAGTATTTTTATTTGGGGTTGTATTATTATTATTATTATTATTATTATTAAATCTGCTGAAACCCTGTTTGAATAAAGGTTTATAGATCGTCTTTTTTGACAGGTAGTATAGAAGTACGTGTCTGTTAGTTCTAACTTAAGTGCTTAATAAAGAAGTTGGTCGTTACTACCAACAATAACAACCTTATTATTTTTTCTTCACAAAACAAAGACATTTCAGGTGAAGGAACCTCGATCCCTGAGGAACACCTCACCCCAGTGGACCAACAGTGTGGAGGTTTTCAGATGAAATCTGTGAAGAAGGAAGAAGCTGAAGATAAAGATGAACTCAGTAAGATATTTTTTATCTTGAGTAAAATAAGATTTGGATTGAATAGAATCAGAGGCAGCTGGGATGAAGCATCATACAGTGAAAGCTTGTATTGTGCTCATGCAGATCAGTGTGAGCAGGAAATGATGAATGCAGGATGAATCACGTTACAGGACTTTAGCATCAGATCTCAGTTTAACATTTACTAACAATCTTTATTATTTATAATGTTATAAATGTATTTATTATTTATAATGTTATAAATTATTAGATTATTTATAATGTTATAAATGTATTTGATTATTTATAATGTTATAAATGTATTTATTATTTATACTGTTATAAATGTATTTGATTATTTATAATGTTATAAATGTATTTTATTATTTATAATGTTATAAATGTATTTGATGATTTATAATGTTATAAATGTATTTGATGATTTATAATGTTATAAATGTATTTGATGATTTATAATGTTATAAATGTATTTGATGATTTATAATGTTATAAATGTATTTGATGATTTATAATGTTATAAATGTATTTGATTATTTATAATGTTATAAATGTATTTGATGATTTATAATGTTATAAATGTATTTGATTATTTATAATGTTATAAATGTATTTGATGATTTATAATGTTATAAATGTATTTGATTATTTATAATGTTATAAATGTATTTGATTATTTATAATGTTATAAATGTATTTGATGATTTATAATGTTATAAATGTATTTGATTATTTATAATGTTATAAATGTATTTATTATTTATAATGTTATAAATGTATTTGATTATTTATAATGTTATAAATGTATTTGATTATTTATAATGTTATAAATGTATTTATTATTTATAATGTTATAAATGTATTTGATGATTTATAATGTTATAAATGTATTTGATTATTTATAATGTCATAAATGTATTTTATTATTTATAATGTTATAAATGTATTTGATGATTTATAATGTTATAAATGTATTTGATTATTTATAATGTTATAAATGTATTTGATGATTTATAATGTTATAAATGTATTTGATTATTTATAATGTTATAAATGTATTTGATGATTTATAATGTTATAAATGTATTTGATTATTTATAATGTTATAAATGTATTTGATGATTTATAATGTTATAAATGTATTTGATTATTTATAATGTTATAAATGTATTTATTATTTATAATGTTATAAATGTATTTGATGATTTATAATGTTATAAATGTATTTGATTATTTATAATGTTATAAATGTATTTATTATTTATACTGTTATAAATGTATTTGATTATTTATAATGTTATAAATGTATTTGATGATTTATAATGTTATAAATGTATTTGATTATTTATAATGTTATAAATGTATTTGATTATTTATAATGTTATAAATGTATTTGATGATTTATAATGTTATAAATGTATTTGATTATTTATAATGTTATAAATGTATTTGATGATTTATAATGTTATAAATGTATTTGATTATTTATAATGTTATAAATGTATTTATTATTTATAATGTTATAAATGTATTTGATGATTTATAATGTTATAAATGTATTTGATTATTTATAATGTTATAAATGTATTTATTATTTATACTGTTATAAATGTATTTGATTATTTATAATGTTATAAATGTATTAGATGATTTATAATGTTATAAATGTATTTGATTATTTATAATGTTATAAATGTATTTGATGATTTATAATGTTATAAATGTATTTTATTATTTATAATGTTATAAATGTATTTGATGATTTATAATGTTATAAATGTATTTGATTATTTATAATGTTATAAATGTATTTGATGATTTATAATGTTATAAATGTATTTTATTATTTATAATGTTATAAATGTATTTGATGACTTATAATGTTATAAATGTATTTGATGATTTATAATGTTATAAATGTATTTAAATAATTTATAATGTTATAAATGTATTTTATTATTTATAATGTTATAAATGTATTAGATGATTTATAATGTTATAAATGTATTTGATGATTTATAATGTTATAAATGTATTTGATGATTTATAATGTTATAAATGTATTTGATGATTTATAATGTTATAAATGTATTCGATGATTTATAATGTTATAAATGTATTCGATTATTTATAATGTTATAAATGTATTTGATGATTTATAATGTTATAAATGTATTCGATGATTTATAATGTTATAAATGTATTCGATGATTTATAATGTTATAAATGTATTCGATGATTTATAATGTTATAAATGTATCCGATGATTTATAATGTTATAAATGTATTTGATTATTTATGTTATACATGTATTTGATGATTTATAATGTTATAAATGTATTTGATGATTTATAATGTTATAAATGTATTAGATTATTTATAATGTTATAAATGTATTTGATGATTTATAATGTTATAAATGTATTTGATTATTTATGTTATAAATGTATTTTATTATTTATAATGTTATAAATGTATTTGATGATTTATAATGTTATAAATGTATTTGATTATTTATAATGTTATAAATGTATTTGATGATTTATAATGTTATAAATGTATTTGATTATTTATAATGTTATAAATGTATTTGATGATTTATAATGTTATAAATGTATTTGATTATTTATAATGTTATAAATGTATTTATTATTTATAATGTTATAAATGTATTTGATGATTTATAATGTTATAAATGTATTTGATTATTTATAATGTTATAAATGTATTTATTATTTATACTGTTATAAATGTATTTGATTATTTATAATGTTATAAATGTATTTGATTATTTATAATGTTATAAATGTATTTGATGATTTATAATGTTATAAATGTATTTTATTATTTATAATGTTATAAATGTATTTGATGATTTATAATGTTATAAATGTATTTGATTATTTATAATGTTATAAATGTATTTGATGATTTATAATGTTATAAATGTATTTGATTATTTATAATGTTATAAATGTATTTGATGACTTATAATGTTATAAATGTATTTGATGATTTATAATGTTATAAATGTATTTAAATAATTTATAATGTTATAAATGTATTTTATTATTTATAATGTTATAAATGTATTAGATGATTTATAATGTTATAAATGTATTTGATGATTTATAATGTTATAAATGTATTTGATGATTTATAATGTTATAAATGTATTTGATGATTTATAATGTTATAAATGTATTTGATGATTTATAATGTTATAAATGTATTCGATGATTTATAATGTTATAAATGTATTCGATTATTTATAATGTTATAAATGTATTTGATGATTTATAATGTTATAAATGTATTCGATGATTTATAATGTTATAAATGTATTCGATGATTTATAATGTTATAAATGTATTCGATGATTTATAATGTTATAAATGTATTCGATGATTTATAATGTTATAAATGTATCCGATGATTTATAATGTTATAAATGTATTTGATTATTTATGTTATAAATGTATTTGATGATTTATAATGTTATAAATGTATTTGATGATTTATAATGTTATAAATGTATTAGATTATTTATAATGTTATAAATGTATTTGATGATTTATAATGTTATAAATGTATTTGATGATTTATAATGTTATAAATGTATTTGATTATTTTCTGCTTCAGAACTGAACAAGGATTTCTGCTGCTCCTCGTGTCCACGTTCCTCTACAACCCAAAATCAGCTCCACAATCACATCAAGAGCTGCAACCGTGTTAAATATGAGACTCTGGTGAAGATTAAGACTGAACATGAGGATCTGACGCCCACCAGAAGCTCCAGTAATCAGCAAACGTTAAAGAGTTTTAATCAACAGAGTCATTTTAAAAGACACCAGGGCATTCACACTTCAGAGAAACTATATCAGTGCTCACACTGTGAGAAGAGTTTTAATCGACAGAGTAATCTCAAAATACACCAGCGCATTCACACTAGAGAGAGACTGTATCAGTGCTCACAGTGTGAGAAGAGTTTTTATACACAGAGTCATCTCAAAATACACCAGCGCATTCACACTGGAGAGAAACCATATCAGTGCTCACAGTGTGAGAAGAGTTTTAATACATAGAGTAATCTCAAAAAACACCAGCGCATTCACACTGGAGAGAAACCATATCAGTGCTCACAGTGTGAGAAGAGTTTCAATCAACAGAGTAATCTTAAAATACACCAGCACATTCACACTGGAGAGAAACCATATCAGTGCTCACACTGTGAGAAGAGTTTTAATCGACAGAGTAATCTCAAAATACACCAGCGCATTCACACTAGAGAGAGACTGTATCAGTGCTCACAGTGTGAGAAGAGTTTTTATACACAGAGTAATCTCAAAATACACCAGCGCATTCACACTGGAGAGAAACCATATCAGTGCTCACAGTGTGAGAAGAGTTTTTATACACAGAGTGATCTCAAAAAACACCAGCACATTCACACTGGAGAGAAACCATATCAGTGCTCACAGTGTGGGAAGAGTTTTAATCAACAGAGTCATTTTAAAAGACACCAGCGCATTCACACTGGAGAGAAATCATAGCATTGCTCTTAGTGTGGGAAGAGTTTTATTACACAAAGTAATGTTAAAATGCATCTGATTGTAAAAGTGAACTTTTAATATCGCTAACATAATAACAGAACAAAATCTAAATACTGATTATATAGATTAAACAGCTCTAATACACAGAAATCAATACATGTGATTTAAACATGCAGTACAAATGTTCTTTAGATTTGTGTTCAGAATATTGGTATAACATCATTCTTAACACTACATCTCCAACACAGTATTAAAATAGAAATGATACATAACTGGTAGACTTACCCGGACAGTCTGTCTGAGGATTTTATTCATAAACATTACAACATGTTGGATTGTCTTTGCTAGAATTCACTTAGCTTAGTTATTTTCCAAATTGGATAGATCTGAGATAAGCACTAGGTAGGAGGGCTCCTTTAAATGCATGAAGGCCTCAGCATGAAATTATACAGATAAAGAGAGAAAAATAAAGAATAAAGAATAATTCATGGAATAGTCCAGTGGTTCTCAAACTGTGGTATGCGTACCACTGGTGGTACGTGAAGCAGCACGAGGTGGTACGCCAGATAATCTCGGAAAAGTAATTACATTCACCGAGAAAATAAATAATTTAATAATTATAAATAAAAAATATGAAACAATATGTGTAAAGTACTAATAAAATCTGTTTCAAAGTTCTTATAATTCTATTTGAATAAAATCAGTTTAATTAAAGCGAATATGTTTTTATAAATATTCGGGGCTACACAGACACTGTACTTCACTACGTCTATACTTCACGTTCGGGGTTTCCATCTCGACATTTCCAAAGCATTATCAGTAAAGTTCTCAGTAAAGTTCTCAGTAGCTCTCTCACTTTTATCAGAGCAGATCTGTGTTTGAATCTCACTGATCTCGTTCCTGACATCTGCTCCGCTAAACAGGCGCTCCCCTCTCACTCACATGCTCAGTGCTAACTGCAGATATACTAGTGATGGATCGTTCGCCAACGATCCGATTCTATTAAACTGATCTTTGAAATGAACAAAAGGAACTGAGTCTTTTATTTCTGCACAGTTCTTATTGGCTGTAATCTAATCAACCCATTCAGCATCGCATCAGTAGAGAGAATTAATCGTAACTCGTAATAAAAGCTGTTTATTATCGATATTCAAATCTGAAAACTTTCAGTATCACGGAGAGCGAGCAACACACACACACACACACACACACACACACACACACATTTAATGCAAAGTTGAGAGAAAATTCAATCTGGTTTTAGTGTGAGTGTGACATTATTTAATGCATTAGTGCCCTGTTCACTGTGTACATACTGGAACTTGCATGGATGTGTGTGCTACTTACCCTAAAAAATACATTTAGGCCGTCTTTGATGGATCCCTGAGGCACAAGACCAAGTGAGAGGTGGTTATAGTTCTCAATCCTGGTTTTCTCAGCTCCACATCTACACACACAAAGTGGACATGTCATTTCTAGTGAAAATAGAAGAAATGAAAGAACGTAAACATTTAGTTTATTAGTGGTTCTCACCCTTTACATGTGATGATACACAAGAGCTGAAAGTTGAAGTTCTTTTTGACTGTGGATTCAACAGCCATGTCCCCTGCGCCACTCATGGTTTGCTCCATTTCCATCAAACAGTGGAACAAGAACTGCTGAGCATCCTAAACATTCAAACATTTCAATCTTACTTGCAACTGTGTTAGCTGAGTTCATTTCACATCTTAAAACACAAATCAATCATGTTCAGGGTGTCTGTGTTGTGTTTTCTTACATTCTGAGTGTAAGATGTAAATTCAGGGTTGTTAAGCGCAGCTGCCTCGATCAATTTCAAGACAAGAGATTGGTCTTGGTGGACCAATCAGAGCTCTCTCTCATGGACCACAGCTTTGCAAAACATCTGCAAAAGCACAAAACACACTTTACCAGATCAGCATTCTCATCATTCATAATCTAAAATAAGAAATTGAATAGTAAATAATAAATAAACTGAGAAAACATTGTTTCTTCTTCTCTACCCGGTGAGGTTGGCTAATTCATCTGGCATGTCCTCATTTATGTTCTTCATGAGCTGTTTGCAGAAAGATTCTGCGCTGAACAGGCACTGCATACTGGCATTTACGTAGCAGCTGTTTCCCAAGTTTTCAAACCTGCAATTAAATCAGACAGACACAAACACAATACTGATCAGGGTTCATGTTCAGTATTAACCTTTATGAACGTACAAATATACGCTGCTGCATTTCTTACCCTCTGTCCTGTAGCTGCTGTTTTCTGTCGTCGGAGAGGACTGGTGTGGGTGTTTTAGCCTTTTCACTCTGGGCTTCATCCACCCTACACACATCCGTTACACTATAGTTTGGAGAGAGAGACAGACAGACAGACAGACAGACAGGGTGACATCTCATCATTATAAACCACATGGAAATTAGCACAACATGCCATATTCAACACAGAAGAAATGATTACACTTCTCTGTCTGTTTAAACTAAGAATTAAAGAATTTTACAATAAAAGATAGAACACGACATGCTGTCTAGCTGTACTCAAGGCCATAAACAACCTTAAAAAATACATGAACATTTGCTCATATCCATCTGTTGCTAAAAAATCATATATCTAAAGTTTTCAGTCTTCTGCACTTTTATTACCTTCCTGTAGTGCTGACAGCTTCAACATTTTCTTCTGTTAATGGAATTTTCTTCTTCTTCTACTCAGGAAAACATAAACACACAGTTATGTCCAAGTTCTTGTATTTGAATATGATCTTTGATTTTTGCTTCTCAAATGATCATGACTTACCCTGAAAAGACATTTCAGAAATGACTTGACAGAGAAACTGCTTTTGCTTTTGGCTGAAGTCTTTGGGGAGTCCTGAACGTTCCCCTCCATTTGCAGACTGCATTGATTTGAAAAATAGTATGTCATTACTAATGCATTTTGGTATATAGTTAGCTGCATTGTAGAGAGACCAGCTTTACTATTAATCATAAAATGAAGTAAAGCCTTCACACTAACAATTTAATTCAGTCTTCATCAAATAGCATTTTATTTTAGGTGCAGCAGATCCTGAGGTAATGGTAGTCATGTTGACGAGATCGCTAGCTGCTCCAATTAGGGTTGCCAACTTTCAGAACTGGAAATAAGGAACACCCTGGGCTGACGGGTTGGTGGAAGGTATAGGGTGGGGTGAGGTGGCGGGTGTTTACCTGAGCAGGGGGTAGGCGGTTTGGATTGCACTTATAAAAAAAAGTAACGCGTCTTACACCATCATAGGAACATTATCAGAATGTTTTATTTAGGTTATTTAACATTTATTATTTTCATTATTTGTAATAATAAATCAGAACCATATTTTAGGCAAAACAACATAAAGAACATCTTTTAAAAAAATTTCTCAATAGTGCAAACAATATTTTTACATAATCCATCTTCACACTGACATGCAGCCCTGGTTCTGGACTGCGTTGCTTAGTGGGGCAGTGGGAAAAGTGCCAGCCCAAGCACGTAAGTGTGAGCCCTCCCGGAACTCATTTTGCATTGCACTCATTTTGCATTGCACTCAAAATGCATTGCAGTGCCTGCAGTTCGAAAAAAAAAAGCTTTAACATAAGAGTCGATTTTCAATCAGACTTTAGTCCGTACTGTACGGAACACAACTCGACACTGATTGGACTACGATATTCCGACAGACAGACAGGTCACAGCTAGTTTAACACTGGAAGAAAGGAAGGAGCCGCCCCCGCTCTGAACCATGTACTGACCAACACCACTCTTGTCTCTGGTCCTGTCCTTCTCAGTCTCTTTAGATTAGAAATTTTTTTGTGTATTTGTTGTAGGTCTTTGTATTTATTATACTGTTTTTTTTTTATCTGCACTTGTGTATATCATATTATTTTGCACTTATGTGTTCTGTGTTTTAACAGCATATTGGAAGGGTATATACAGTCAAGCTGGAAAGTCTGCACACTCCATTTACCTTCTCCATGTTTAATTATGTTACAGACTCATTCTATAATAGAATTTTTGCCTCAAACATTAACACACAATCGCCAATAAATACAAAGTGAAAACAGGGTTTAGAAAATAAGTAATTTTATTTTACAGACATAAATCCTTTATTTAGGGGTTACGTATCTGTACACACCCTTAGCTTAAAGCTTGAATGATGCATGCTTGGCAGCAATTACAGCTTCAAGGCATCTTGGGAAAGAAGCTACGAGCTTGGCACACTTGTTTCTGGACATTCCTCTTGGCATATCCTTGCAAACTCCATCAGGTTGGATGGGGAGCATTTGTACACAGCCATTTTCATCTCCTTCCACAGATGCTCCACTGGATTCAGGTGTGGACTCTCAAGGACATGAACAGACTTTCTCTAAAGCCACTCCTTTGTTCTCTATGGGTGTGTGCTTCGGGTCATTGTCAAGAGCACAAGCCTAAACTGAACACCAGTGATCTCTAATCCCTCAGATAAAACTGTATCTACAATCATTATTTATCAGTAGCTGATATAACCACATGGGTGAGGGATTATATTGGTAAACCTTTGTAAAGCACAACAATACAGAGTTACATGCACAAATGCAATTTAAAACTTTACTGTGTAAAAGAAGCCTTATGTCAGTGGTGTCCAAACTTTTTTCTAGGAGGGCCAGATTTGATCATGTGAAAGTACCCGGGAGACAACAGTCCCTGATGACATTATTTAAAATAATAAAATATGCATATAAATACGCTGTTATTTAATCATTTCACACAGCGAATAACAACCAAATGTACGCATTCATTCATTCATTCTCGGCATTTAGCAGACGCTTTTATCCAAAGCGACTTACACAATACAATCTGAGCAATTTTGGGTTAAGGGCCTTGCTCAAGGGTCCAACAGTGGTAACCTGGCAGTGGTGGGGTTTGAACCAGCAACCTTCTGCTTACTAGTCCAGTACCTTAACCACTAGGCTACAACTGACCTATTCAGGCATTCAGGTGAACAAATCAGAACATACAGAAAAAGCTATCTGAATTTCTAACTGAACTTTTTTTTTTTTTTTTTTTTTTTTTTTTTTTTTTTTTAATTTTTACCCCTTTTTCTCCCCTTTTAGCGCATCCAATTGTTCAATTAGCATCGTGCTTCCTCTCTGTCTATGCCGAACCCTGCCCTGACGGAGGTGATTGAAGCTAACCCGTATCCCCTCCGAAACACGAGCAGCAGCCAGATGCATCTTTGCCACCCACACATTGACGAGTTTGGCACCACCTAGCGTTGCATGCGGAGAGACACACCCTAAGGGCACCCTCTCCCATCTCTGTGTAAGCGCCTCCAATCAGCCGGCAGAGAACGCAATCGCATTCTGACAGAGAGAGACCCACATCCGGTTCTTTGTCCCACCCCCCACATGAGCAACCGGCCAATCGTTGCTCATATAGCCACTCAGCTTCGAACCGGTAAAGCAAGGTTGGATTCGATACCACGCTCTCAGAATCCAGCCCTGGTTGCAGCGCGTTTCTTTTTACCGCTGCGCCACCTGAGCGGCTTGAATTTCTAACTGAACTTTAAAACTTTCAGAAACTCTGTAAAATATTTTTACAAAAATAAAACTTAACGTGGCTTTATGTACTAAAAGGACGACACAGGAACTCTGAGTTTCTCTAAATTATTACTGGGCATAAGTTCTCTCCACCACTCAAATTCTTAGGTCGTTGTTTTAGCACAATACGTCACGTTACATTTTGTTCCCGTTAATCGTTGTTTGTACAACCTGTGTCGCTTTTATCACCTCAACAAGTCTCATTCACGGTTTTGTCACTTCTCATGAATGCGTACTTGCAGTGCTGCTGCCACCAATTAGTAAAAAGGAGAATTGCATCTTAAATTAGTATAATTAATTTTTTTTTCTATTTGATTGTGCTAGCAGGCCACAACTAATGCAACTTAAGACAGAAGACGCTTCCAAAAGTGGTGTCAGGTTCTCTGTGCTCAGCAGTATCTGGGATGGACCATCACACAGTGGAAACGTTTATTGTGGTCAGACAAATCAGTATTTCAGATCTTTTTGGAAGAAATGAAGTTGATCTGGTAAAACATGTTAGTGCTTGTTTATTTTGGGTTTATATTGTTGGGTTTGGGTTTATATAATTTACATGAAAGTTTAAATGAACTGTATTAGTGGATCCACCTAGTGACACAAAACAAAACCTACCCCCACATCACCAGTTTCATACAAAAGCATCAACTGTGTTATTCATAGTAATAAAATAATGAATAATAAAGTTTATACACAATTTAAACACAAAATGGTCGTACTGATAATTATTAATGATTTAAAACACTATTTTAAATAACTATATTAGTCTTTTATTAACTATTAAAATACTAAAGTTTAATTACTGGGTAAATAATGACTTCAGTCCTAAAGCTTATTCATTATTGATATAAAGATTATTAAAACACAAAGATAACACATTAATGTAATAAATACCTCATCTATAGTGCAACATGTTCTTTACTGCTCTATAGAGGCTTTATTAAAGTATAAACGCAGTTTATTATTCATGATATTTTTAAGTCCTATTTTTTGGAAGACGTGTGTGTGTATGTGTGTATGTGTGTGTGTGTGTGTGTGTGTGTTTAATGATACTGAGTGTACAATACACACACAGTAATCACATGTAATATGTAATTGTGTGTGTGTGTGTGTGTGTTTAATGATACTGAGTGTACAATACACACACAGTAACCACATGTAATATATAATTGTGTGTGTGTGTGTGTGTGTGTGTGATTGTACAATACACACACAGTAACCACATGTAATATGTAATTGTGTGTGTGTGTGTGTGTGTGTTTAATGATACTGAGTGTACAATACACACACAGTAATCACATGTAATATGTAATTGTGTGTGTGTGTGTGTGTGTGATTGTACAATACACACACAGTAACCACATGTAATATGTAATTGTGTGTGTGTGTGTGTGTTTAATGATACTGAGTGTACAATACACACACAGTAACCACATGTAATTGTGTGTGTGTGTGTGTGTGTGTGTGTGTGTTTAATGATACTGAGTGTACAATACACACACAGTAATCACATGTAATATGTAATTGTGTGTGTGTGTGTGTGTGTGTGTTTAATGATACTGAGTGTACAATACACACACAGTAATCACATGTAATATGTAATTGTGTGTGTGTGTGTGTGTGATTGTACAATACACACACAGTAACCACATGTAATATGTAATTGTGTGTATGTGTGTGTGTGTGTGTTTAATGATACTGAGTGTACAATACACACACAGTAACCACATGTAATATGTAATTGTGTGTGTGTGTGTGTGTGTGTGTGTTTAATGATACTGATTGTACAATACACACACAGTAACCACATGTAATATGTAATTGTGTGTGTGTGTGTGTGTGTAATATGTAATTGTGTGTGTGTGTGTGTGTAATATGTGTATGTGTGTGTGTGTGTGTGTGTGTGTGTAATTGGCTGTAAATGGAGTTGAAGTAGTTTCAGCTCCACTGTAGAACTGGGTGATGTCACAGTCGCTGTTCTGAGCTCCTCTATTAAATCCTGATGGAATAAAAGTTCGGGTTTGGTGAAGCTGCTCTGTTTTCACCTCTTCACTCATCATGGCTGAGAAACAGAAGAGACGTGAGAACCAACGTGCTTCTTTAATGCAGAGATTCTTTTGTTGGCCGGTTTGTCTGACCCGTCCTCGGACGTCTTCTCAGGACGACCTGAATGAGGACAGCAGACAGAAATACGATGTGGACAGAGAGAACAGGATCGTTATGGAGGGATTTCTGTTCAAGAGGGCCAGCAATGTGTTTAAGACATGGAACAGGTTTGTAGAAAGCTCAAGTGGATTCAAAACGTTTTATTTTAATTAAATATCAGTATTTTTTATTCACTTATTCACTTAATTAACTGATCAAAATAAATAAATCCTCAGATAAAATATTATATTAGATAAAAAGTGATACACAAAACTTGTTGACATGAAATAAAGCAGTGAACAAACCCTGATGTACTGAACAGTTTCATTCCTGCAGTAATATTGTCAGTAATATTCAGTAGCTGCAGCTGTTTCTGTGTTTCTGTGTTTTTCTCTGCAGGCGCTGGTTTATGATTAAGGACAATCAGCTCATTTACAAGAGCAAGTCTAAGGTGAGTCACATGACCTTTTCCAACCTGATTTCATTTTCCTTGGTCAGGGTCTCGGGGGTCTGGTTACACAGGGAAACACTGGACACAAGGCAGGAATCACCTGAACAAAGTGCCAATCATCACAGGGGCTTCAGCCACCAATCCTGAGACATGGCCCATGACGTCTGTGTCGATGTCTGGCTGGTCAATAGCACTGCTGGGATTTAAATCAGTTAGGGGTCACCACAGCAGATCATTCGTCTGAATCTTGTCCTGTCCTAAACACACTACTCTGTCCCTGCTCATGCAGAGCACCACTCACTCACCCATTTAATTACCCACGTACACACAGAGGCATTTCAGGGTAGCCACTCCACCTTCTGCATGTTTTGGGGTTGTGTAAGGTAACCAAAGTACCTGGAGGAACCTCATATAGACACAAGAACACTTTACATTCAGTAAAACTAAACATTATACAGCATGAACTGTTAAAATGTGCTTTTAGGATCATCTGTTATTTTTGGTGTAAACTTTGTTTGTTTGTAACCAGCGTGAGGCGACTGTGCTGATAGAAGATGTGAGATTGTGTAGGATTGAACACTGTGAGAACATCAGACACAGCTTTCACTTCCAGCTGGTTTCACCCACTAAGTGAGTGCTGTTCAATAATAATACTCATTTATATATATTACATTTGTAAACACCTTTCTCACACAAAATACATAAATCGTTTAATTAAAATGTGTATTGTGTGTGTGTGTGTGTGTGTGTGTGAAGGAGGTGTTTTTTGAAAGCTGATTCAGAGGAGATTGGACAGGCTTGGATGAAAGTAATACAGAACATCATTACCAAGCCTGATGATGCTGGCAGATCAGACAGCTGGGAGGTAACACCTTCTGAGAATCACTGAGACGTGTATATATCTAATGATGTAATAATACAGCAACACAAAGTCTCTCATTTAAAAACATTAAGTGTGAATTGTGATGTTGTTCCCTGTATGATATTTTATTTGCATCTGTGTAACACCAGTATGATCTGTTTGATAGACACTAGACAGGAAGTCGTCATTGTCTGCAGTTAGTTCAGACTCAGATCAGCATCAAAAAGCATCTGAAGCTTCAGGTAATATTGAGATTGTAGCTAAATCAAACCTTACCTGCAGACTTTAGCTTCAAAATAGCTGAACTGTTTCTGTTTGACTGTTTCTGTTTCACCTTCTTCCCTTGACACCTTCCTACCTTTGACCTTTAGCCTCTGTAGCTGAGATCAGCCTTGGTGAAGTGATCTTTGAATGTGCTGCTGAGTTGAATGACTCTGATGCCTCTGTTGAGCGCGGTGGTAAGTATAGTACATACAGCTTTTCAGGGGTTTGTTCTGTAGGTGCAGAAGAAGAAATCCTGAGCGATGAAGAAAGCCCAGAGGATCCAACCACCAGCGTTCATTTCTTCAACATCCTGAACCATGAAGGTCAGTTTAATCTCCACTAATTCCTGTAATAATATATTGTTGTACATCTGTTACCTGCTACATCAACCAATAGAGATTATATTACACCTGCAGAAATACAGAATACAGCCAAACACCACTGACAGCCTTTATATAACAGATATTTAGTACTGCTGATATGCTGTACATTTTCTATGTGAATTTGACTTAAATGGAATAAAAATCACTTTTACAGAGAGTTTGGATTGTTGCTACACTGTGGGAGAGCTGCTGGGAGAAGGAGGCTGTGGTGCGATTTATGCTGGTGTTTGTAATGCAGATGGGAAACAGGTGAACATCAGCACATAAACACAAGACAGGAAGTGTAGAGCATTACACATTAATAAGATACAATCAGAAGGAGAAATGTTCTATTTGGATGATGAGATTCTTTAACTAAACCCTAATGTTTATTATTATTACTTCTGTACAACTAAATCCACTAATTGTGTTTGTATTTGTGAACAGGTTGCTGTGAAATATGTGCTGAAGGACCCCCGCGACAGATTCATCACTATTGTAAGTTCATCTTTTTCTTTTACTAATAAAGTATCACAAAGACTCAACAAGGTTTAAACAAGATAAAAACCTTCATAGACCAGATCTAGACCAAAACTGTTGGTTCACTTACTGCCTTAGACCAGTCCAGATCTTTACTAACAGACCTGCTCATCATAGTTTAGACCTACTACTGATTCCAAACCTTGTCTGTTGTTCTATTAGCCTGGAGAGACGTACCCACTTCCTGTGGAGGTGGCGTTAATGAAGATGGTATTCAAGCCACCTCACTGTAATTCTGTGCTGAAACTACTGGATTGGTTTGACACGCCCGAGCACTACATCCTAATCCTGGAGCGACCCATCCCCTGTATGGACCTCTTTGACTTCATTCAGCAATTCCCAATGAATGAAGCTGTGGCTCAGCTCATCATGTGGCAGGTGGTTCTGGCTGCAATTCACTGCCATGATTGTGGAGTTTTTCACCGGGACATCAAGCCAGAAAATCTTCTGGTGAACACCGAGACACTGGAGGTCAAGCTGATCGACTTTGGCTGTGGGGACTTACACAAGGAAACAGCGTACACCTCATTTTCAGGTAAGTTCCCCTCAGAAGTACTTAGTTACAGAATGAAATGGATTTGAGTGGAGAAGTATTTCTCTAAAGCATTTCTCCCTTTCACTCAGGCACTAAGTCATACGCTCCACCTGAGTGGATAGTTGAGAAGGAAATGTATGGCTGCCCTGCTACTGTGTGGAGTCTGGGCGTACTCCTGCACACCATAGTTTGTGGAGAGATGCCGTTCGGGGATGAAGTGGAGATTGTTGATGGGGGCCTGGACTTTTTACCTGAACTTTCTGACAGTAAGAAAATGGAAGCAGCTCACATTAAGATCTAGAAACACACAGTCTGTAAAACCTGCATGAAAACATGATTTAAAAAGTTTGATCAAGTTTATATTGTCATTACGATGATAGAAAGTGTAAATAAGAAATCTAGTTTTAAATACAACAACATTTTAATATCATTTTATCACTGCACACAGCATGCTACCATCTGATAAGTAGGTGTCTGGAGAAACAGCCTGAAAAACGTCTCAGCCTTAAAGAAATCCTTCAGCATGAGTGGTTTACAGAGAACAGTATGAGGTTAGGGTTAGTAAGAATGAAACAGACTTAATAAGTTAAAAGATCTAAAAGATCTTGTAATATGGTCTAGATCACAGAGAATACTAACAAAGATTGTAAAGCTAATATAATTAGGATAAGTAGAAGTAATAACATGAAACTATTAAAATATTGATTGTATTTTGTGTTTCTGTAATGTAATTTCTTGTGTGTTTATTCTACAGGCATCTGCGTGGATGAAGATTATAGAAAGAAGACTGTGTGTGTGAAAGACCTTAAATAAAAATAAAGGTTATTGTGTAAATAACACCTGGTTTCAATGTAGTTTCATGTAACAATCACTGTGAATGTGAAGAAGATTCCTCAAGTTCTCAGAGACAAAATGATTAACAAATCACATGAACTGAAAGAGCTACAGAGCCACGACACAAATATTTTGTTAGTTCAGCTAGTTTATAATTGATCAAATATCTGTTAGTGTGAGAATTTATAAGTAAAAAGTTTCTGGAACCACAAATTGTTCCCAGACCTCTGCACCACACACTAGATTTAAACAATCACTTAAAATAGATTTAGGTCGAACCAAAAACAGCAAAAACACAAATAATAAACAATTAACTACACAATCTCACTCAGCTCATTCTCCAATGGTTACCAGACCCACTGCAACCCTGACCAAGATAAAGCTTTGGTAAAACAGACTATGAATGAATGAATACAGAATAGTGCCACAATTATGTGACACCTAAGACCACCATCATCGTGCCTTTGTTAAAGAAGTGGTCAGTGTCCTGTCTCAACCACTATCGTCCTGTAGCTCTCACACCTCTTGTCATGAAGTGCTTTGAGAAACTCGTCATTAAGCATGTTAAGACCCCGCTGTCCCCCTCAATGGACCCACTGCAGTTCATGTATCATACCAACCGCTCAACAGATGATGCCATAGCCACCACACCTCATCTGGCTCTAACACATGTGGACAGAAATGACACATCTGTATGTTAGGATGCTGTTTAACTTCAGCTCAGCATTCAACACCATCATTCCTCAGCATCTGATTGGACAGCTGAGCTCACTGGGCCTGAACACCTCTCTCTGCAACTGCACACTCATACACAAACACACACACAATAGACACACGTATACATAGACATGCACACATACACATGCTCACACACGTATACATAGACACGCTCACACACGTATACATAGACATGCACACCAACAAACTCACATGCACACACACTCATATATACATCCACACTTAGATTCTGACACACAATTACGCTTACACAAATACACATGTGTTTTACCCCTGATGTTTTCTCAGTTAGAACTTTTACTGGAATGAATGAACAAATACATAAACCATTTACTCACATCTTAGCTACAGTACTCAAACATTTTAGCTACAATTCTCAACGTCAGATGCAAAAGTATATTTGTTACACTTATATAACAAAGAAACAAAAAATACAATACCCTTTTAAAGGATGTCTATGATACATGTCTATTATACATAGCACTCATATAATATACTGTACAATAGACTACATGTCTATTATAATGTTCCAAAATCATAACATCATATATATATTATAATATACAACTCATGAACAATGTTTTCCTGAGATATTTATCACTTCCAACACTGGTAAGAAATGTGAAACTAAAACTGAGTTAACTCTCATTAAACTGACATGACTTACTACATGTCAATGTACAAATAATTTGCAAATACATTTATTAACATGCACATGTGGATTCACAAAATGGTGACTGCATTACAATTAGCCATGAGTTTAATGCAGCTAACGAGCTGGGGCTTCATTCATTCACACACACACACACACACACACACACTTCGCTACGCGTCGTGCCGAAAACGTCATCCCCGTGATAAAATTGCAGTAACGCACGGCCTCTCGTGGCTTATTGCTTTAATATATATATATATATATATATATATACAGTGTATCACAAAAGTGAGTACACCCCTCACATTTCTGCAGATATTTAAGTATATCTTTTCATGGGACAACACTGACAAAATGACACTTTGACACAATGAAAAGTAGTCTGTGTGCAGCTTATATAACAGTGTAAATTTATTCTTCCCTCAAAATAACTCAATATACAGCCATTAATGTCTAAACCACCTATACCACCTACTATTGACACTTTGGGCACAATTTGGACATGTTCACTGTGGGGTGTACTCACTTATGTTGCCAGCTATTTAGACATTAATGGCTGTGTGTTGAGTTATTTTCAGAAGACAGTAAATCTACACTGCTATACAAGCTGTACACTGACTACTCTAAGTTATATCCAAGTTTCATGTCTATAGTGTTGTCCCATGAAAAGATATAATGAAATATTTGCAGAAATGTGAGGGGTGTACTCACTTTTGTGATACACTGTATATATATACACAACATACAGTATGTGTCGTCCCTGAGCACACTCCTCACGTGTTGAAATTCCACATAGTGTGTGTCGTTTTTAACACATTTCTTTTTAGAGTGTAGGGTTACCAACCACCCCGTAAAATACAGAATCGTTCTTTATTTGGAGACTAAACGCCACGTTCCGTATTGAACTGATACAGGATGAGCTTTGTATGAAACAGAAGGATACTGCTGCTACCGTGGAAATTAGAAAGCGTTTGGTTATTATATTAAGTATTCGCTTTAATTCTTAGTAACGGTGTGTGTGAGCAGGTTTATCAGCATAACAACCTGTTTAATACACCGCTGTATGAGTAGCGCAGTGGGCAGAGTGCCTTGTTTTGCCTAAAATATGGATCTGACTTATTATTATAAAGAATGACAATAATATTTGTTAAACACCCTAAATAAAACATATTGATAATGTTCTCATGACGGTGTAAGACACGTTATATTTTGTATAGGTGCAACCCTATAACCACCCCCCTCCTCCCCCACTCAGCTATTTTCAGCACAATCAGGAAAAACTTCAAAAGCTTTAATGTGGCTTCATCTGATTTTTTTCTGCAACTAAAGTGTAATTTTAATAATTTTGCAGTTTTAAACATGTAAAATGTATTGTACAATTAGGTGGGACAAAGAAACATGACAATGTAGCCCAAAAAATAACCCATACTAGGATATAAGACAGAGTGGGAGAATAGAGCAGTGTATGATAAAATTTAAGTTAAATTGGAATAAAACAAACAAAATGCTTTAGAAACCTTTCAGTGCTTGTAAAAGTAGCATTAGAGACAAGTTAGGGGAAAAAATGTACAACTAAAACACCTGCAGCGGTGTAGGAGTTTTTATTGAAGGTAAATAAAACCTGTGGGTTAAATAGTGTTTAAAAATGTGTAATATATACATGGACAATGCTTGTGTTTGTTGCTAGCTTTTACAGGTGTGTGTGTGTGTGTGCGTGTGTGTGAGAGAGATAGAGATCCATGTGTTGTTTTAAAAATGTGAGTCAGTATATGTGAACTTAAAGCTGACACGGGGATGTTCTGTAGAACTTACAGCACAAATGAGTAGAACTAACAGAAATAAATGTCAGTGTATTGTAATATTCTTCTTATTATCTTCATCATTATTCTAAATTATTATGTTTATTATTATTTTTTCCATTTGTTCTTTCAGCTATGACAGTTAAGCACCCTGGACTCGACCTAGTCCTGCTTGGTAGCTGTGTTTTACTTCGCACTAAACAGCCTATTTTTCTAGTAGAAAATGAAGCTCACATCCGCTTATAAATGCATGTGGAAAACACCAAGGTCTGGTTTGCTCTTTTCAGTCTGTGTCTACAAGAAGATCGGGTTTCCTCGGCATATTTTTACGTGTAATAAGATGTGAAATGTGCGCTGCGTCGCTTTACGCATCAGGAGCGGTGTGCTGTTTTAGCAGAACACAAGGAAACAGAGCATCGTTAGGTTCCCTTTGCGGGCTTTTACATGAACGAGAGAGCTTATGTTCGGCCGACGTGCACTTTATTACCTCGTATTTTATATCAGGACTTGTATTTTAATCATTATTTGCCATGAGAAAACACAAGTGCGCATGTGTCACGGAAGCACACAGACGCTGCGCTGGCCGAGTTGAGTCTACACAGTTCTCATGTGTGCTATAAAGCCCCGCCCCCTCTCGTAAGAGGGAGGAGTCTCTGTACAACAGAGCACAGCGCTTCACTCGCTCTTTCTTAGCGCCGTTTTAGCTCCAACAACGATGGTAGAAGAAGCTCCAGCACCGGCCAGCTCGGCCCCCGCCAAGGCTCCTAAAAAGAAGACCGCGGCCAAACCCAAGAAAGCGGGTCCCAGCGTCGGTGAGCTGATCGTCAAAGCTGTTTCCGCTTCCAAGGAGAGGAGCGGCGTGTCCCTGGCCGCCCTGAAGAAAGCTCTGTCTGCAGGTGGATACGACGTGGAGAAGAACAACTCCCGCGTCAAACTCGCCGTCAAAAGCCTGGTGACCAAGAACATCCTGGTGCAGACCAAGGGCACCGGCGCCTCAGGCTCTTTCAAGCTCAACAAGAAGCAGACCGAGGCGAAGAAACCCGCGGCCAAAAAAGCCGCCGCTCCTAAAGTGAAAAAGGCCGCAAAGAAACCCAAGAAGGTAACAGCCAAGAAGCCCGCAGCTAAGAAGTCCCCCAAGAAGGCCAAGAAACCCGCTGCTGCCTCTAAAAAAGCCACCAAGAGCCCCAAGAAGGCAGCCTCATCGTTTTACGTCACCCACATTCCTCAGATAGAGCAAGTATCAAGAAATTGCTGGCTTTGCTACAAAAAATTCAAAAAAGAAAATAAAACAAAGATTGCATGCATGGCTCCTGAGTGCCAAGGTAGAAGATTTTGTTTAGTTGGCAATCGAAACTGTTTTCAGTCTTGGCATTCTAGCGAAGGAGATGAGTTTCGCAGTTAGACCTACACAGGGCTTCTGTCTTCTACTGTCAGTCCCGCTCATCTTTCCTCAACCCCTGTGTTTGTGTATATGTTCTTTGTTTCTCTTTCTCTTCACAGGTCAAAGTTCAGTGTGCATTGTTCATTGGAAGGAGGTAATTTGTACGATTTATTTTTTCCCTTTCTATTTATCTTTACATATATATATTTATACAGTATATATCGATTAAAAGTGGTGCAACAAACGTGTTTGTGTAGAACACATGGAACAAAAATTACAATAATACTAATAATAACAATAATAAGCAAAATTAACGAACTAATCAAGAATATTTTTTTAGAAAGGTATATACTTTAAATGCGATTGTAGGCTGTGTTTTAAAAGCACAAAGAAACAAAAGGAAAGTATTATAAATCCCGCCAACAGCATGGAGGAAATACTGTGTTTTCTGAAACGAGGCAGCAGCAGAACGCCGACCAGTAAGCGACATTTGATGTAAGCACGTTCGTCCAATGAGAAAAGTGCTTCATCAAGACGCCCAATGAGCGCGGATCGGCTCAAGAGCGTGTTGGGCGGGCTAACATATTCTGTTCTACAGTTGGTGAAGTGCAGAGTTTCAGACGCGATGGCAAGAACCAAGCAGACCGCTCGTAAGTCCACCGGTGGTAAGGCGCCGAGGAAGCAGCTCGCCACTAAGGCTGCCCGCAAGAGCGCCCCGGCTACTGGCGGTGTGAAGAAACCTCACCGTTACAGGCCAGGTACCGTGGCTCTGCGTGAAATCCGCCGTTATCAGAAGTCCACTGAGCTGCTCATCCGCAAGCTGCCCTTCCAGCGCCTGGTTAGAGAGATCGCTCAGGACTTTAAGACCGATCTGCGCTTCCAGAGTTCTGCCGTCATGGCTCTGCAGGAGGCCAGTGAGGCTTACCTGGTCGGTCTGTTCGAGGACACCAACCTGTGCGCCATCCATGCCAAGAGGGTGACCATCATGCCTAAGGACATCCAGCTGGCCCGCCGTATTCGCGGAGAGCGTGCTTAAACGATCCCACTCCATCCAGTTATCCCCAAAGGCTCTTTTAAGAGCCACTTACATACTTCCACTGAAATGGGCACTTTTCATAACTTTTTTTATTTATTAATTATTCCATTGTGTGTGCGTGTTCCGAGTTATAATTTAGTTATATTTATCAGTTATAAATATTAGGAAAAACTGTTTAAAGTGTTTTTTTGTGTGTGTAGAGATGGTTAACACGGTTACATAAGTACAGCAGATTAAAGATTGGCAGGTGGTGTCTTATAACACATGATTAATAATGTTTATAGTGGTGTATGTTTATGGGGTTCTATAAAGCATTGAGTTAATAAGAGTAATATAGTCGTTATGAGTAGTAGAGTAACGCACAGGGGTGCAACTACATACTTTCTGAGGTGTATGCAAACATATTATCGGCGCCCCCCCCCCCCCCCCCCCCCCCCTTAATAAAATACAAGACATATATTGTACACTTTTATTGTGTTCTTTCGTTACATATTACAGCAGGTGATCTTCTGAAACATCACAAACAAAAAACAGTCTAAGTAAAAATATGTAACGGCAAATCTGAACAACAGCCTGGACTCTATGTAAGATTTTTAAAAAGAGTTGTAACTAAATTGTTACATGTCGTGCTTTTGCACTTGCCCATTTGTCAAGAATACTATCAAATGAAATAGACCGCGCCACATTGTTTTCAATTGAGATCACTGCTAACTGGGTCAAGCGATCATTGCTCATACTCGAACGAAGGTATGTTTTGATGAGCTTCAGCTTGCTAAATGATCTCTCGGCAGATGCAACGGTCAGAGGCATGGTCAGGAATACTCTAAGGGCTACTGTCAAATTTGGAAACACCAAATCAAGATTCTCCTTTATGAGGAAATTTAACTTCTCTAGAGCATTGAAACTGACATAATAAACTGACCGATCTGCTGTCTTTTAACCACTTTGAGAAGCTTTTCTTCATCCCCACAAACTCCTTTTCCCTCTCCCTCTTCCGTTTTCTGTTTTGAGCCCCGGAGAGCTTTTTTTTCTGCCCCTCCATCTCTTACACACTGCAGGTGCGCCACGACGGGAAAAAAAAAAACACACGCCTGGGCGAGTTCTCTACGGGGCGCGTTCTCAAGCGCCTGTGTTTGGCAGGAAGTGACTGGAGGGTAGAGGGGAAGGAGTGGATGGGCGCCTGATTAGTGCTGTGCTTCTGTTTTTTTTTATGTATTATCATACACGAACAAACAGCTCTTACAGAAAATGCTGACAAGAAATAATTTTCCGGCATCGATTTGGCGCCCCCTCTGGTGCAGCGCCCCTATGCTTTGCATACGCTGCATACCCCCTTTTTGCGCCACTGGTAACGCATAAGGCATAAGCAGAATATTGAATGTTTACCATAAGACTGGTTATTGTAATAATGGTAATAAAACAACCGTATTCACAATGATGCTTTTTCTAATTTGGTAATTCATGTGTTTGAGCCGCCACTGTGTGTGTGTAACTTTAACCTTTGTCCTCTGAGTCCCGCAGCACCGACTCCCATTTCTGACGGGGTTTTGTCACCGTTTGCAGGTTCTCCGGCTGGTACTCACACTCAGGCTGGCACTCATTGTGCTCGCTACCTGATCTGAAGGCATGAGGACCCAGGTGTGGTTCATCACCTCCAGGTGCGCCTTGTGTTCCTAGGCAGCACAGATGATATCTGTTGAGTCCAATTTAAGCCCAACTTCCTTCTAACCCTAATTAGGATAACCCCAAGTTATTTCTAACCTAAACTATGATAACCCCAACAGGTTTTTAACCCTAATTAGGAAAACCTAAACATGTATCTAACCCAAATTAAGATAACCCAGGAATACATGGCACCAGTTTACCATGGTCAGCACTGCCCTGGAGCACACAATGCAGTACACTTACCTTGGTCTCATCATTACATTTACATTTTCAGCATTTAGCAGACGCCTTTATCCAAAGCGACGTACAGTTACAGTATACAATCTGAGCAATTGAGGGTTAAGGACCTTGCTCAAGGGCCCAACAGCAGCAACCTGGCAGTGGTGGGGCTTGAACCAGCAACCTTCTGATTACTAGTCCAGTACCCTAACCACTAGACCACAGCTGTACTCATTACTGCATCAGGGAGTTTCAGCATGGCAGTGAATGCACTAAAGGAAAAAGCTGGCAGAGGCCTGTACACAATCAGAAGGAGATTTATAACATTGACATCCCCACCTCAATGGAGTAAATTATTTGTTAGTGTGATACAGCCTGTTGCACTGTACGGGAGTGAAGTATGGGGTCCACTCAATTTTCCCAGTTCTATTAAATGGGACAAACATCCAACAGAAACCCTGCATGTTGATTTCTGTAGAATGATTTTATAAGTCCAAAGGAAAACACAGACCATCGCCTGCAGGGCAGAAATAGGCCGAATATAAACATACAAAAAAGATCTCAACATTTCTTGACAGAAAAGGACAGAAAAACTAGCACCACTTGCCACACATGTAAGAAACACATCTGCAAGGAGCACACTAAAACAATCACATACTGTGATATATGCATGTAAACAACACACACATGCACACACACACATGCACACACACAAAATATTGTTTTTATGTTCAATTTATAGTTTAATTTTCAATTTACACCTGCTGTTCTGAGTAAAATAAAGTTGGTTTTATGAAAAAGGGAAAAAATCTATACGGGTCAAAATTGACCCATAGCAGCACTGATGTCACTATACAGTAGATAATAATGTTTAGATAAAAAAAAAAAAATACAAACAATATTTGCTCAGTGTGCTCTGATATTAGTCTGTTAGACTCAGATAATATCCTTACATTGTTTCTTCACTATAGGAAATTCACTACAATGTATTTAAACAGCTTTTTTTATTGAAAATGAGGTATATTGTGAGATGAAAAGTTTATGGAGCCAAAAAAATAAAATTAAAAACAGTGTTTACATGGATTTAAATACAAACTAAGTTATCTATCAGGTGAGAAACAACATTGGATGATAACTATTGTTTTTGAGTATTTTTTGAGGCTGTTTTAAATCGGGTCAAATTTGACCCGCTAACACTAAAGATGTGGGCAGCTTTCTAACACAATACAAGGGTTAAATTATTATTATTATTATTGTATGGTTATGTATTTATTTTTTTTTACTTTTCCAAGCACCACACCATATGTGGAATAATAATCATAAGCACTAGCAGTAGTAGTAGTAGGGCTTTTTTTTCTGTTGTATTAGTTCTTGTTTTAGGCTATCAATCCTGTGATTTTTTATTCTTGCTCTTCTTCTTCTGTAATTATGACATTATGACATCATCATCATCATCAGCATCATCACTAAACATGGACATATAGTCCAATGAGAATGTCACACATGAGGCACAAAAAAACAGATAATTTAATATCTGCAAATGATACGTAAAGACTAAAAGCCATCAGTACAAGCTGCGCAGCATTGTGTCTAAATAAAACAATTGAACAACGCTTGCTCAGAATGCATATAAATGGAGCCACTTAATGCTGTTTAATGATAATAGTTGACCATTACACTGTCAGCTTAATCAAAACTTAAATCCTAACAATAATAACAGGACGATGTTTTAAGTGTATCCAGAGCAGTAGAGAGAACAGAGTGGCGACACTCATAGGGAACCGTTGTACATTTTCAACTACTTAGCAAGTATTTTCAGTGATTTCATAACAAATCTTTAGTTATTTAATCCACAACAGAACATAAAATTAAAGAAGGAATATTTAAGCACCACTTTTCAGTTTAAGCACCACAAACATGACATGAGGTAATATTTGTGATGGTCATCCTGATGACCTGTATGAATCTCATGAATAACTGATGACACTTGTACCTTAATTACTAAAATAATTAATATATTGCTCCTGCATTAAGGCATACATTAGCAGTGGTGGACAGTAACTAAGTAAATGTAACTAGTTGGGTGAGTTTTTACTTTAACTTCACCACATTTGGTAGTGAAATGTCTTACTTTTTTCTCCACTACATTCTGAACAATCTGTGGTTCCTTTTGGTTTATGTGTGAATGAAAACGTAACATTGTCAAAATAAAGGAAGCGTGAAGCGATCACACCAATCAGTGTTTTGTTCTTATGATAATTTTAATAAACATTAGTGTCAGATTAATAAATGACACAAGTCTTTTCACCTAAAAGTTGATTAATCAAGAGTCTTGTTACAGAAATGATCATAAAACATTAGAGCCATAATAAATCATGCTACTTTTACTTTTATACTTAAGTACATTTGAAGGTAAATACTTAAGTACTTTTACTCAAGTGGAGGTAAAGAGTATTTTTACTATTACTGGAGTAATATTTTACCTTGGATATCTCTACTTTAACTACATGGTTTGTGTACCTTCTCCACCATTTAATGAATACACACACAGTGATATACATGTGGGGAACCATATTCCCCAGGCCTCCAGGTAAATGTGTTCCCCCCTGTGTTGCTAGTGTAATGGACTGATCTATAGGTTAAACTTGTTCTACATAATGACAACAGTTAAATACATCACCAGCATCACTGTAGTGTTTTATAATTACACACACAGTGATATACATGTGGGGAACCATATTCCCCAGGTCTCGTAAATGTGTTCCCCCCCTGTGTTGTTAGTTTAATGGACTGTTTCATAGGTTAAACTTGTTCTACATAATGACAACAGTTAAATACATCACCAGCATCACTGTAGTGTTTTATAATTACACACACAGTGATATACATGTGGGGAACCATATTCCCCAGGCCTCCAGGTAAATGTGTTCCCCCCCTGTGTTGTTAGTTTAATGGACTGTTTCATAGGTTAAACTTGTTCTACATAATGACAACAGTTAAATACATCACCAGCATCACTGTAGTGTTTTATAATTACACACACAGTGATATACATGTGGGGAACCATATTCCCCAGGTCTCCAGGTAAATGTGTTCCCCCCTGTGTTGCTAGTGTAATGGACTGATCTATAGGTTAAACTTGTTCTACATAATGACAACAGTTAAATACATCACCAGCATCACTGTAGTGTTTTATCATTACACACACAGTGATATACATGTGGGGAACCATATTCTCCAGGTAAATCTGTTCCCCCAATGTGTTGCTAGTGTAATGGACTGATCTATAGGTTAAACTTGTTCTACATACTGTTTGTTAATTTTAAAATCACATGGCTGCAGTTTGTAAAGTTTAAATTAACGAGAGATCACCATGAATGAAACTATTCTTTAAAGTAAATGGTAGTGCAGCTGAGATGAGTAACCTTAAATAATAACACAGACTATTGTCCTGTGCGATATAGTTTATTTGTATGTGCACCAAAACTTTTTCTTGCGTGACAAAACGAGAAGAACAAACAAGTGTGTGAATAAGAGCATGTCCTGTATTAGGATTTATTTACAAATAAATCCGACACGGTAATTCTAGTTGATTGACAGCAATGTCTTTGTATTTTTAAATGACAGCTAACGATAGTGATCCGACTCTTTTAAGTATTGTGTATAACATATCAAATGTTGACTTCATCAAAAAGAATCGACTCCCTCAGCTTCCAACTGCTCATTGCTGAGTACAATCAAATTAGTGAATCGACTCTTTCGAGTCTATTCCTGTCGTTTGACTTAAAGAATTCATTAAGGAATCGACTCGTTTGATTCATTTGAACGCGCAGACTCACTCGCTCTCACACTGCGAGCTTCTCAAACTGAACTGCGTCTTTCTGTACATGAGGAAGAAATCTATGTAGAGATCTCAAATAACATGAACCTGAAGGTCTGAACTTACATTGTAGAAAAGAAAAACAAGCCAGTATCAGCAGTGTGCACATTAAACCATTTACAGAAGAGTCATTAAGTTTAGTAAATTGAGATAATGGCATGTTTCTGACCTGAATGAGAGGGGCAGTAAAAAAAATCTCACACTGTCAGAGACAATGTTTGAAGTCCAGGTTAATAGGACCTGCTAGTTAGAGAAGGATCACTTGTTTGTTAGTGTAAGTCCAAAAGTGGGTGTGGCCCGTACGGGGATCGAACCCGCGACCTTGGCGTTATTAGCACCACGCTCTAACCAACTGAGCTAACCGGCCAGTACATCTATTCTCTCTTTAGATCCTTGTACATAATTCTACACTGACCCAAATCAACAGCTGAAACAGACTTTCTTAATACACATCTAAGAGGTTTTGTTGGTTCTTATATGTGTGAACTATCTAAACTATATATTTCTTAAAGTTCTTGACTGAGCTTAATGTCACCAACCAGTGAGTGGAGCAGATACGACTCAGGTCCTGCACACAGTAAGTAGTGCTGATACACAGTACCAGCCTGCACACCAGAGGGGCTCCAAACATCAAGTTTTCACTCATAAAATCATATGGTTTGTGAACTTTGTGGATTGAATGTAGGATTTATACATGTAGATTCTGGGTTTTAGGAAGTTGAGCTACTGTTAATATTTTTTCAATTGAACTAAAAACAACCTGAATTGATATTTTAATTTACAAGCAAATGTAAAGTATATTTCTATATGAAGAGCATCTGTTTCCAGATAATATACACAGAGGTGTAAAGCATAGTGGAGCGGGTTCAGTAATTGTGTAGTTTAAAAGTGACAGTAAATCTGTGTCTGTTTCTGTTGCTTATTCTGAATTGTGTTTGTTTGTAAACTGTGAATTAGTTCTTAAACTGGTCATGATGTTAGTGAATTAAACCAACATCTCTCTGATGGTCTGACCGATGAGCTGTCTGTTCTGACCTACTGCTTAAGCCCGGCTAGCTCAGTCGGTAGAGCATGAGACTCTTAATCTCAGGGTCGTGGGTTCGAGCCCCACGTTGGGCGAGTATCTTCATTTAACATCTACAGAAACCAAAACAGCCGGTCTCCAGTGACTTATCAGGTGGATATTTGTGCTTGTAGGACTGTTGTTTACTGGATGTTTTCAGTTACTTATTTCCACTATTCTGTTGGACTACACATTGTTGTTGTGTCTCATATCCGTTTGATCAACAGGCAGGTTGTGCAATAAAAGACACTCGTCCCTGGGTGGACTCGAACCACCAACCTTTCGGTTAACAGCCGAACGCGCTAACCGATTGCGCCACAGAGACACGCGCATAGCTCTTACACATGACGGTGTCACATGACTTGCTAATGTTTACTTCATGCTAATAAACAGTATAACATTTTACTTACGTGTCCAGCCCTGCTACATAAACTGTCATTTTTGTCCCTGTTAAAAACTTTAGCTTAATTAAAGCAAATAAAGACACATTTAAATTTTTCATCTATTATTACAGGTTTAAAGTTGCATAAAACAAATGTTTGTACAAATAATATAAAACCAAATTACAAAATAAACATTTCACTTATTTTAATGATCTCAGAAATTACTCAGTTTTAAAGGTCAAGGGCAGCAGCATTTAGATCAGAACAGCTATTAACATTAAATATCACTAAAGAGGAAATCCTGAACACAGCAATGTAAACCTTTCATTTAAAAAAAAGTAAAGTTACATAGTTGACCCATGGTAAAAAGAACCTCACAGCTCAGCACAATGGTTAAACTGCACAACCCAACAAGGTAAAATAACCCATCATGTGTTCTGTCCAATATTTATACAGTGCTGGGTTGCCATATAGCACTTTTTCACCTGCATTCGGCCTTTTCTTTCCTGTATACCAAAAACAGTCGCCATTGCAGGTCTACAACACGTTACAAAAACACTTTGGACAAAAGAGCCATAAACACTCTTTAATTTTTATATATTATAAAATCTGTACCCAAGCAACAAGCTGTAATTTATTTCTAGCAGCACTAGATGGAGACGATGTCTGTACAACATTTGGAACTTCACTTTAAAAGTCAGTTGAATGTGTTTTACTGTAGTAAGAATGAAAGTTTGAGCTGATCTTTGTGTCATTGTGTAGCTGTGATGAAGAAAAAGCAGCTGGGTCAGTGTGTAACAGGAGGTTTGGAGTGAAGGTGGGTGTGTGTGGATAAAAGCTTCCAGCACCTGGTATTCCCAGGCGGTCTCCCATCCAAGTACTAACCAGGCCCGACCCTGCTTAGCTTCCGAGATCACGTGTTCTCAGGGTGGTGTGGCTGTAAGAGAGAGACGCTGTAAACAAGCTGCTTCTTATAGACGTCCGTCGTTCAGCCTTATAAATAAATAAATAATTAAAACCTGAACATTGTTTAGGTTCATTAAATGTCAGGTGTTTTTTATGTAAACACACACCCAGGAAAAAATTTACTGTGAAATATTTTACAGTTCTACTTTGAAATTCTGATGGTAATTTGGCCACTTCATGGTTCTACTATGAACTTTCACAGTAAAACACTGAATTATTTCACAGTTCTACTATAAACAATTTCAAAGTAAAACTGTAAACCTGATTAATTATTTTACTATGATGTTTAACAGTTCCACTGTAAACTTGGTAAACAGATTTACTCTGGACTTCACAGTTTACTTTGTAATTACTGTACTTTGACATTAATTATACAATACAATACAATACAATGTATAGATCTCACAACTCCATTTATTCAGCAACGGTATAATTTCAAACACAGGCACAAAAACAACTGGTAAGGATTCCTTCTAAATGGTAAACTGATAACACATGTACCAACTTGGCATTCTATAATGTAATGTTAAATGCATTAAAATAATAGTAATATAAAAAATTATGGTAATAGATTGTATTTGTTATATAATAACATAATTATATTACACTTAATAATGTATTTTACGATGGTAATTATACAATAATATAATTTTATTATACAGTAATATATACAATTATATAACTGAATAATGTATTGTGGTATAAATCTATATATAAACTCTATACATACATAATGAAAAATCTAATTCATAAGCATTCCTTATGCATTTAATTATGACAGTATTGGGTGCTTGGATGTGTCCTGTGTCTGAGTGTGTGTGGGGGTGTGAATTGTGACATGAATTACACCTCTTGTTTTCCTAGCTTGTCCACATTGTTGAATTTGCGGGTGAAGTACACTTTCTCCTTCAGGGGGAAAATCTGTTCGGCCACCTTTAAAAATGCAAAAAAAAATAAAATAAATAAATAAATAAAAATAATCAAACATTTGCCGCCATCACCTCTAAGCTACAGGGGCCCTAATATATTTCATCAGCAATGTCTTACATCTGATGTATCATAAGGCATATACTTGGTAAGCGTATCATTAATTACCATTAATTGTTATGGTGCAAAAAATATTTATTGCTGAAAAACATGACTTACCTTCATCTGCAGTAAAGCACTGACACAGACAGATCTTCTCTCTTTTTAATTTCATTATTTTAGTAGCTCAGACTGCCTTAAGATGGATCAGCATGCCCCGTCTGATTCACTAGTTACTAGAAAAAGAATCAAACAATTCATATCAGCAGCTATGCAATCAGTACACAGTTTAGCATTTACCCCGTGGTAACACACCCAACAGAAGTTAAAAACAGTCAGGGCTTTAAGCATATATAGATGGGCAGGCGGGCACAAAGGTGGATGAATGAATGGATGAATAGACATTGTCAGCACCAAAACTGTATCAACTACCACTTACTTCAAGTTTCCCAGATCCAGGCCTCCTTGTAATTTTCTCCTTTACAGCATAGTCCTAGAATGAAATGATTTAGAATATGTAGTTATCTGAGGCTACAAAAACAGTAACATTCTGTGGATGTGATAGTAAAGCAATGGACTGAATATCAAACGTGCTGCTACTATCATGAACTAGAATATGGAAAACATGTCCTTATGTGCTGATGTAAATGTAGGCAGATACTGTTATCTACAATACCCAGGTCTTCTCTGTCGGACACTGAGACTCTCTCAAGCTCAGCAGCCCTCCTTGACATGTGGTCATTTTCCTGGAATAAAAATACTGTTTTTAATTTCATATTTAAAATCTGTAGTTAACAGAATGCTACAATAGCTTAAACACAGTGGCACAAATGCAGGGTTTTCCCTGGGTTGTTGGTGGGCTTACGTGGTGTGGTCACTGGGCTTGGGCTTAGGTGGTGCCCAAGTTTTATAGGGAGTAGGGAAAGAGTAGGAAAAACCTGAAATGTGTGTTCATAGACATTTCCTGAATAAATCATATAAACTTTGATCAACTGCCCCAGTTTCACAGCAATAATTTAAAGCACACATATCACCCATCATTCCAAAGAAAATGCTGGACCTCCACTATTTTAGGAGCAACTTGCAGGTTAACGTTCACATTTAATTAAGACGTGTATAAATAAGACATAAAAGGTGAATTGTCTTGTAGGAAATATTAAAAGCATTTATATTATCTGTACACTTAGAATTATAAAAAGTGATAGGTTTATTATAGTGCAGTTTAGCACTGTAACAACACTATAAACTAAGTAATTGTACCAGTCTTAACGCGTTGCAAGTATTACTAGGCATTTAAAAAGAGCACAATCAACTACCACCAGATAACAGACTGTTTATGCTAATGTTATGGTTTAGCTAACGTCCCAAGTAACTCATTTGAAGACATAGAATCCTGAGACCTGTGTTATTTTCGGCTTTCTAAAATGGCCACTTATTTTTAATAACATTTTAGGCACAGTAAATATATTATTGTGTATTATAATAAACAGTTTAAGTTAATGACTTACCATCGAACTTCAGGAGTTTAGCATGTTAGCAGCGCGCCGCTTCACCAACGTCTTTTTATCCATTTCTCACTTTCCAGGTAACAGTTTAGCCGTTGATGAGATTACCGTCGTCAGATTCTTGTCCTTTAATAAATTCTGACTCAATAACACATGTGGCAGGAACTTTATCTTTAAGCAGATACACAGCGCGGACTTTAACAGACTCGTTTGTGAGAATTAAATCACTGAAACTGAGACTAAATTTGTATTTCCGCGGTTCACCTGACGCGAAGCTCGAGACGCTTGGTTGAAATAACGGTCTCAAATCAAGTGCGCATGTGCGCATGCCCAGATGTCCAGACTGACATGATGTCTGACATGATGTGTGTAGAAGAGAGGTTTGCGCAGAACAGGCAGAATAAAAGGTTATAAAGTCATCTGTCTGATGTAATATTGATGTAATGTAATGTAATATTTGTCCTGTCTGCATGAGGTTATTTGTATTTTTGTAGTATTATAAATATGTGTTGATCTGTGCTGTATTCTTTTTTTATTGGAATATTGTTAATCATCTATTTTTTTTAGATGTAAATAATGTCTTTTTGACATGTTTTTCATGTCATGTAATTAACTTACTCCCACACACATACACTTACACCCTTCATTCACATACCTACTTTAAATAATACATAAATATTATATACATTATTATTCTCTTGATATTTGTATCTTGTCGTTTACCTATATGATCATAGTTAAACTGTAAATTACTGTAAACATCAAACATTAGAAGAGGTGACTATGAACTATTCTTAGTTGAACTGTAAACTGTAAGTTGACTGAATTTTACAATTCAACAATATCATGTTTACAGTTGAACTGTAAACTTCACAGTCAATATTATTAAACACCGGAAGAGGTGGCCATGAACTTCATGGTAACATGAGAGTTCACAGTTGTACTCATGGTCAAACTGTAAAAGTGACAGTAGAACTATGAACTTTTATGGTTTAACTGTAAACTTAACAGTTGAACTGTAAACTTCACAGTTACTATTGTTAAACACTAAAATGGTTACCATGAACCATTGCAGGTAGACAGACCACTGTAATTTTGGCCTTGTGTTTATTTGTGGCCACCAGTTTTCTTGTGGCCATGGTAAAAAAAATTGAGATGTCTACCTCTTGTGGCACTTTTGGAGAATTGGTATAAAAACTAATATGATATGGTAATATGAGATCATGTGACCATGTTGGTAAAAAATTCTTGTAATGTCGCCCTGTTGTGGCACTGTTGGAGAATTGTTATAAAAAGTAATATGATATGGTAATAAAAGATCTTATGTCAATGTAAAAAAAAAATATTAAAAGTTAATTATTAAAAATGTTTTCAGCTGCACAATTGGTTAGACAGACGCTGACTATCTGACCCCATGCTCACCAAACGATGACTGCTAGGAGAAATACTGCCCTTTACTGCCCTAACAGGTACAGGATGATTTTTAAGACATATTGTCATATGTAATAAAAGTGCAACAATATTAGATATGAAGACAAAATATTTATTGTTATACTGAATTAATGATTGTCGTGCATTGCCCCACAGTCACATCTGGTGGGGCAAGAGAGGTTAAGTCTGATTATACAGAAAAATTTTACTGCCCTTTAGTTAAACATGGCACCAAAAGTTTAAAACTAAGGGAATCTTGAGGGGGCACCCAGATTCGAACTGGGGACCTCTTGATCTGCAGTCAAATGCTCTACCACTGAGCTATACCCCCACATATAGAAGCCCTTTTTTATTAAATCTCAAAATACAACCAGGAATAGTAGCAACACAACTGATAAATTGGTTAGGTTTTATTGACATTAGATTACTAAATCTACAAAGCGGATTCCAAAAAAGTTGGGACACTAAACAAATTGTGAATAAAAACTGAATGCAATGATGAGGAGATGGCAAATGTCAATATTTTATTCGTAATAGAACATAGATGACAGATCAAAAGTTTAATCTGAGTAAATGTAACATTTTAAAGGAAAAATATGTTGATTCAAAATTTCACAGTGTCAACAAATCCCAAAACAGTTGGGACAAGTAGCAATAAGTGGCTGGAAAAAGGAAATTGAGCATATAACGAACAGCTGGAAGACCAATTAACACTAATTAGGTCAATTGACCACATGATTGGGTATAAAAAGAGCTTCTCAGAGTGTCAGTGTCTCTCAGAAGCCAAGATGGTAAGAGGATCACCAATTCCACCATTGTTGCGCAAAAAGATAGTGCAGCAATACCAGAATGGTGTTACCCAGCGTAAAATAGCAAAGACTTTTAAGTTATCATCATCAACCGTGCATAACATCATCAAAAGATTCAGAGAATCTGGAACAATCGCTGTGCGTAAGGGTCAAGGCCGTAAAACTCTACTGCATGCTCGTGATCTCCGGGCCCTTAAACGTCACTGCACCTCAAACAGGAATGCCACTGTCAAGGAAATAACAGAATGGGCTCAGGAATACTTCCAGAAAGCATTGTCAGTGAACACAATCCACCGTGCCATCCGCCGTTGCCAGCTGAAACTCTACAGTGCAAAGAGGAAGCCATTTCTAAGCAAGCTCCACAAGCTCAGACGTTTGCACTGGGCCAGGGGTTATTTAAAATGGAGTGTGGCAAAATGGAAGACTGTTCTGTGGTCAGATGAGTCACGATTTGAAGTTCTTTATGGAACACTGGGACGCCATGTCATCCGGACCAGAGAGGACAAGGATAACCCAAGTTGTTATCAACGCTCCGTTCAGAAGCCTGCATCACTGATGGTATGGGGTTGCATGAGTGCTTGTGGCATGGGCAGCTTGCATGTCTGGAAAGGCACCATTAATGCAGAGAACTATGTTCAGGTTCTAGAACAACATATGCTCCCATCTAGACGTCATCTCTTTCAGGGAAGACCCTGCATTTTTCAACAAGATAATGCCAGACCACATTCTGCAGCAATCACAACATCATGGCTACGTAGGAGAAGGATCCGGGTACTGAAATGGCCAGCCTGCAGTCCAGATCTTTCACCTATAGAGAACATTTGGCGCATCATAAAGAGGAAGGTGCGACAAAGAAGGCCCAAGACGATTGAACAGTTAGAGGCCTGTATTAGACATGAATGAGAGAGCATTCCTATTTCTAAACTTGAGAAACTGGTCTCCTCTGTCCCCAGACGTCTGTTGAGTGTTGTAAGAAGAAGGGGGGATGCCACACAGTGGTAAAAATGGCCTTGTCCCAACTTTTTTGGGATTTGTTGATGCCATGAAATTTTGAAACAACATATTTTTCCCTTAAAATGATACATTCTCTCAGTTTAAACTTTTGATCTGTGATTTGTGTTCTATTCTGAATAAAATATTAGATGTTGGCACCTCAACATCATTGCATTCAGTTTTTATTCACAATTTGTTTAGTGTCCCAACTTTTTTGGAATCCGGTTTGTACATCACTCCAAGAATGATCAGTAAATTTAAACCAACTTTGATAAAGACGGGGCACCCAGAATTGAACTTGATCTGCAGTCAAATGCTCTACCACTGAGCTATACCCCCACCCATAAGGGTACATTTTTATTAAATCTTAAGAACCATCCAGGAATAGTAGCAACACAACTGACAGACTGGCTGGTTAAACAAAAAAAATTGTCCATTAGTTAAATGTGGCACCAAAAGTTTAAAACTATAAAGGGCCAATTTTTTTTTTTTTTTACTTTGGTGTCATGTTTAATTAAAGCGCACAATGACTTTTCTGTTTAACCAGCCAATTTTATCACTTGGATTGCTACTATTCTTGGTCAGATATTCAGGCCCAATGAAAAGTCAGGCCAATGGGTGGGGGTATAGCTCAGTGTAGAGCATTTGACTGCAGATCAAGAGGTCCACAGTTCAAATCTGGGTGCCCCCTCAAGATTTCTGTAGTTATAAAACTTTGGTGCCACATTTAACTAAACGGCTGTACGTTGTTTCTGTTTAACCAGCCAATTTTGTCAGTTGCATTGCTACTATTCCTGGTCGGATTTTGAGGTCCAATAAAAAAATGGTGCCATTGTGTGCGGCTATAGCTCAGTGGTAGAGCGTTTGACTGCAGCTCAAGAGGTCTCCAGTTCAAATCTGGGTGCCCCCTCAAGACCTCTTTATTCTTAAAATGTTGGTGCCACGTTTATCTAAATGGCTGTACAATTTTTCTGTTTAGCTAGCCAGTATTGTCAGTGGACTTTGAGCTCTAGTGTAGCTGGGGGTATAGCTCAGTGGTAGAGCATTTGACTGCAGATCAAGAGGTCCCCAGTTCAAATCTGGGTGCCCCCTAAAGATTTCCCTGTTTTTAAAACATTGGTGCCACGTTTATAACATGCACCATGAGTTTTCTGTTTAACCAGCCAATTTGTCAGTTGATTTGCTACTATTCTTGGTCAGATTTTGAGATCTAAGGAAAATTGACCTTTACGGGTGGGGGTATAGCTCAGTGGTAGAGCATTTGACTGCAGATCAAGAAGTCCTCAGTTAAAATCTGGGTGCCCCCTCAAGGGTTCTTTAGTTTTAAAATTTTGGTGCCACGTTTAACTAATGGGCAATACAATTGCTTTCTGTTCAACCAGCCAGTTTGTCAGTTTCTTTGCTACTATTCTTGGTCGCATTTTGAGATCGAATGACAACTTGCCCCTATAGGTGGGGGTATAGCTCAGTGGTAGAGCATTTGACTGCAGATCAAGAGGTCCCCAGTTCAAATCTGGGTGCCCCCTCAAGATTTCCCTATTTTAAAAACTTTGGTGCCACGTTTAATTAAAGCGCACCATGACTTTTTTATTTACCCAGCCAAGTCAGTTGCATTGCTACACTGTAAAAAGTCTAACTTCCAAATCATTAAATGAAATTAGGATTTAAAGTTGAATGGGCAAACAGTCCTTACAAATGTTGACATAACGCATAACAATTAGTTGAGCCGATTTTTTTTCATCAGAAGCTTTACTGACATAGTTAAGCTAAGTTACATTCTTTAGTTCTCATTGAAACTGATTACGTTCTGTCACCGCGCATGCGCACTTCTCCGAGCTGAGTTGTAACGGACGAGAACGACTCTGAGGAAGAGCTGAAGTTTTGGATTTTGCCCTGACCTTCCCTGAGGTAGGTATTCAGCTATACATTTATGTTTAAAACTTAACAAATGCATGAACTATAAACTGACTGAATAATGAGGGGAATTACTAGCATTTTAGCGGCGCATATTTTCTTACCAAAGATTTAAAATATTGTATGGCAGTCGAGTGCGAAGCAACAAACTGTCAGTTCTTTTCAAAAGTAAATACATTCGAATTGATTTTTAATTTATATAAAGGTGTACGAGTGTAATCTATTTGCAAATTCGGGCTTGTCGGTGACAATTTAATCATTTTTGGTACACAGAGAGAAATGTTAGCTGATATGCTAGTGGGTTATGCTGTGCATTGGTTTAAATGACCTGGGGCTAATTGTGTTAGCTTAGTAAGCTAAACTTGTCTGTGGTACACTACAACACAAAAAAGTCTGTTACACTTAATTGTGTATGTATGATTGCTACAACTGCCTCATATTGTGCTTTATATTTCATACTGTACGCAAATGAAAACGTTAAATCGCTAAACAGAAGTGTTACGTTTTGAGTTTCACAGCAAATTGCATATTTCACAGTAAGCGGCTCATTTCACGGTCTGTGATGTGATTTTCACGCCCGTGAGTTAGGTAGGGTTTTATTCATGGTACATGGTGTATGCTCTTGAAACATTTCAGTCCATTCCAGTGTGTGTTTGTAGTAGCAAATTTACCCTGATTTATGCACACAGACACATTTATCAAAACTAACTATAGGCAGAATTACAGTACATGGACAGTTGGATATAGTTGCAAACTTTTAAACATTAATATGCTTATTGTCATTTATTGGAATTTTGCTAATTTCATTCACACTTAAAGTTTAGCTGATTTACTGTGCATGTCTTAATTGGTTATTAAACGAGATCGAAATCATCATATTCTTTAAATTTAAAAATATATTATTTTATTTTATTTTTTTTTGCAGATTGATATGCAATGCAATCCCAGTCCAGAAGTACTACTGAAACATTACAGATTGTGTCATTACCAAGGGCGCTCCTGGCCATTGCCGTGTTTGTATCCTGACTTTGCTTACCTGGAAAACCAGTTTGTTTATTGATGCTAATTATACTTTTGCTGGAGTGGCACAGGTTTATGGCTTAAAATACATGTCTGTTGTGGAAGTCAAATAAACATTTTAATACAAAAATTTGTATTGTCAAATTTCTTTCATAGCTACTTGTTAAGAGCATAACATATTTATTTACATTTTTGTCATTTTGCAGATGCTTTTACCCAAAGAGACTTACATTTGTGGCTGAATACGATGCAAGCAATTGAGGTTTAAGGGCCTTGCTCAGGGGGCCAACAGTGGCAACTTAGTGGTGGGCTTGAACCGGCACCCTACTGAATACTAGACTAGTACATCAGCCACTGAGCTACCAACTGCCAGTTCAGATATGTTAAAACTTGTGCCTGTAAAAAACATTTTAGTAACTGATTTTTTTTAATATAAAAAAAAAACAGTTCAGTAAACTTATAAAGTAAAATGTTGAGTCAACTTAAAAAATAAAAAGTTGAACAAACTTAAAAATGTAAGGCAACTGGCTGCCTCACCTTTTTGAGTTTTCTCAACTTCATGAGCAAACAGTTGTGCCAACTTGCTTTGCTAAGTTAGGTTATTAGTTCACTCAAATCACTATTTAAAGTTGGACAAAATTACAATTACTATTTTATTGTACTTGTAAAAAAAAGTTGATTTAACTTACATTTTTTTTAGTGAACTTATAGGGAAACTAAAGAAATTAAGTTAGAACTACGAATGCCTGAAGTTGAGAAAACTCAAAAAAGTGAGGCAGCTGGTTGCCTTACATTTTTAAGTTTGCTCAACTTTTTATTTTTTAATACTTTTATATTTTAACTGAAAAAAATCTATTAAACTTTGATATAATTTAATATAATAAAGTTAAACTATGTTTAATATACACATATTAATGTCCCTCACATCCTACAAAAGTTGTTTTATAGATACTGCCTTTATTATTTTTTTATTTTAATTTATAGGTAAAATTAATAAATACATATTGGACACAAAAAATCTAAACTCATATTAGTGTCTCTCACAACCTACAAACCTTGTTTTATAATTACTGCTAAATAAATCTATTAAACTCTGTCATGATTTAATTTATTAAAAAAACAAACTATTTTTATATACACATATTAATGTCCCTCACATCCTACAAACCTTGTTTTTTAAATACTGCTTTTATTTTTAATTTATTTTAATGTGTAGTTAGGATCAGTAAATCTATAATACTTTTATATTGAACACAAATAAATCTATTAAACTCTATGATTTAATATAATAAACCCAAACTATTTTTTATAAACACATATTAGTGTCCCTCACATCCTACAAACCTTGTTTTACAGATACTGCTTTTATTTTTAATTAATTTTTAATTCATAGTTAAGATCAATGAAACCATAATAATTGTGTATCAGAGATAAATCTATAAACTCTGAAATGATTTTATATAATAAAGTAAAAAAAATTTTTTATATACACAGATTAATGTCCCTCACATTCTACTTACTTATTTCCAGTATAATATGATTTAGTATTATGGATTTTTTTTTATCATAAATTAAAATAAAAATAAAAGTAGCTTCTATAAAACAAGGTTTGTAGGTTGTGAGGGACATAAATATGTGTTTAGTAAAAATAGTTTGACTTTATTATATTAAATCATGTCAAAGTTTAATAGATTTATCTCTGATACACTTATTATGGATTTACCGATATTAACTATATATTAAAATTAAAATAAAAGCAATATCTATAAAACAAGGTTTTTAGTATATAAGGGACATTAATATGTGTATATTAAAAATAGTGTATATTAACAATATATTATTAAAGATTAAACATTTATTTATTAAAAATATATTTAAAATATTGGCCCTGTCCACGCTGCCCTCTGCTTCTTTGTTATTGCTGGACCAGAAGCCAGTGATGGTCCTCATTCCACTCCAGACCTCCCTCATGTTGTTCTGCTGGAGTTTGCACTCCAGCTTCCTCCTATACAGTGAGGAAAATAAGTATTTGATACACTTCCGATTTTGCAAGTTTTCCCACCTACAAAGAAGAATGGAGAGGCCTGTAATTTTTATCGTAGGTACACTTTAACTGTGAGAGACAGAATCTAAAAATAAATACAGATAATCACATTGTATGATTTTTAAAATAATTAATTTGCATTTTATTGCATGAAATAAGTATTTGATACAATGGAAAAAACAGAACTTAATATTTGGTACAGAAACCTTTACAGAGGTCAGATGTTTCCTGTAGTTCTTGACCAAGTTTGCACACACTGCAGCAGGGATTTTGGCCCACTCCTCCATACAGATCAGAGTCGCTGGGCAACATTGAGTTTCAGCTTCCTCAGCTTTCTATTGGGTTCAGGTCTGGAGACTGGCTAGGCCACTCCAGGACCTTGAAATGCCTCTTACAGAGCCACTCCTTAGTTGTCCTGGCTGTGTGTTTCGGGTCATTGTTATGCTGGAAAACCCAGCCACGACCCATCTTCAATGCTCTTAATTTTTAAAATTACAAAGTGGTAAATGCTTTACTGTCCCAACTTTTTTGGAACGTTGCAGGCCTGGAATGCAGGAATGGATGTTTATTAATAAATGAAATGAAGTTGACCACAGAAAACATGAAATATCTTATGTAAATGTAAGAAATTCTGTGTTTTTATTAACTGCGTATTCCATACTGTCCCAACTTTTTTCTGATTTGGGGTTGAATATTAATCCAAAACTCATTAAAATGTAAAATATATATGTAGCCTTTTTATGTATAAAAATGTACAGCTATGTACAGTATGGCTAGATTAGTCAAGAATACCTTGATTGATCCAGTTCCAGTTCATTCCAAAACTGAGGTTTGTGTGGACTACTGGAGTTTCTTTAAACCATGTTAATAGGGTAGTGCACTAACTGAGTCAGAAGGTTCCTAATAAGAGAAATAGAAAATTACATGCTTAATAGTCATCAAAAGTGGCTTAGGATTCATGTAAGCATAATGGGGAAAAAAAGTATTTTACTAAGGGGGTTTATTAAACAAAACCAAAAATACTTTCAGATGATCTGAAAAAGAATGGATGTAAGGTTAGAAGTATCACAGGCCAAAACTTCAGCACAGAGTGGCAGTGAGACTCCAAGGTAGGAACAAGGGCATGGCCAGGGTGCCAGTCTGTCACAGGGCTTTGGGTATCCACTCTCCTCAGACAATTTTGTCTGTTTAGATGCCTGACCACCTGGAACACCCTGTAATAATATATGAAATTGTAATGTTTCTAAATGGTTCATCACTAATGTTAGATTCTTATAACAGGGCTAAGTGAATTAGCATAAACAAATTTAGTATTTCTGAACGTAACTGTCGGCGGGTGAATTACTGTGCTCTTATTTAAAGCAACTTACAACTGTGATGAATAGCATCTAAGCAGATGAGGGTTTAGGGCCTTGCTCAAGGGCCCAACAGTCACAACCTTACATTGGTGGTGCTTGAACCAGGGGACCCTCCAGTTACTAGACCACTGACTGTAAACTCATTAACATGATGTAAACACTGCATTTTACCTACTAAAAAAGTGCTACACAATGCTGTGACTAAGATAATCTCCTATTAGGTAGTCGAGTGTCGACACAGACATAACTGACTATGTCTTACCTATCCCGTATAAATAAGGAGGGTCAGGAAGGTCATTTGGTGTAAAAACTTAAATAACTTTAATTCAGGTGTAAATGTTGTACCCCTGAAAATGGGGAGAAATAATCACGAGAGTGATAAAGCGATGTTTTCTCAGTGAGAACTTTTACTGGAATGAGAAAAACACCACGATTTCCCCAGCATCACTAGTGGAGGCAAAAGCAATCAATCTCCGATTAGTGGATCTAGACATGTGTCATGGATAACGCTACATAGATAATATAACTTCATTTTTAACAATTAAGAATCAACAAAACAATGGCTAAATAAAATGTTTTTAACATTTTAACCTCTTTTTTAAAATAGTGCAAACTTTTACTATTTTTAAACAGCATGACAGTGCATTATCATTTTAACTTATCACATGTACCTATACTGTAGCTCCGTCCGCCTCCTCCTCTGCTGAATAAACCAGTACAATCTGGTTTGAGTGAAAGAGAAAGCCTGTTCGTTTGCAGCACTGTTTAGAGGAATATAAAGTTGTTCAGGAGAAAATCACAGAAAGAAACATGTTACAGATGTAATGTGTGAATGTTATGAATCTACACTTCATAAAGAAGAATTTTGTTGTGCTTCAGTGTTTCTCTACATGTGTGAGCAGCTTTAAAGCTTCAGTCTGTAGGAAGAAACTTAAGCGTTAAAACAAATCTCTCTGAGAAGCTGAGGAAAGTCAGGAGGTGAGTGAATTTATTTTTCAGTTAAAATAATGATGAAGATTATTACTGATCTGTGTCAAAACTTTTTTTGCTTTAATACATTGATTAAACTAATAGTTTTAATCACTGTGTAACAATATGGGCTATGACGAGACAAAAGGGCGGTACACACGCAGAGCTGTATAACAGACTGCAGTAAAGTTAGTTTTATATTGGACATTCGTTTAACATTCGCCATTCCGATCTATATAAATGGTTCAAAAAACACCTAACACCTACTTATTTTACGAATTCTTGCACAGATTTAAGTGGACAACATACTTCAAAAGCTATTTTATAATAATTTTAAGGTTAAATGTATTTATTTAAAGAAAGATTAAAATGAAACCGCTGATCAAGCATCAACTTCAGCTAAAGCGTTAGGGAGCGTCATCAAACTAACAGAAAAACGTAGGAAACATTTACTGTGCACTTACTACAGAGAAATAAATCCATTAAAGTCTTGTAATGTATTAATGGATTCATGTCAATCTATTTTTTATAAACACAAATTATTGTATCTCACAACCTACAAACCTTGTTTTATAGATACTGTTTTTATATGTCAGTTATTTTAATTTAGAATTAAGATAAAAAAATCCATGATATTTTGATATTGGAGACAAATAAATCTATTCAACTATGATATGATTTAATATAATAAACCCAAACTATTTTTAATATACACATATTAATGTCCCTCACATCCTACAAACCTTGTTTTTTAAATAATACTTTTATTTTTAATTTATTTTAATTTATAGTTTATATCAATGCATACGTAATAAGTGTGTATAAGAGATAAATCTATTTAACTCTTATATGATTTAATATAATAAAACCAAACTATTTTTAACATACACATATTAATGTCCCTCACATCCTAAAAAAGTTGTTTTATAGATACTACTTTTATTTTTAATTTATTTTAATTCATACTTAGGATCAATTAATCCATAATACTTTTATATTGGAACTAAAGAAATCTATTAAACTCTTACATGATTTAATAAAAGAAACCCAAACTATTTTTAATATACACAAATTAATGTCCCTCACAACATACAAAAGTTGGTTTTTAAATAATCCTTTTTTCTTATTTTTTTTTATTTATACCTAAGGTCAATGAAACCATAATACTTTTATATTGGAACTAAATAAATCTATTAAACTCTTGCATGATTTAATATACTAAACCCAAACTATTTTTAATATACACATACTAATGTCCCTCACATGCTACAAAAGTTGTTTTTTAAATAATACTTTTATTTTTAATTTATTTTAATTTATACTTAAGATCAATGAATCCATAATACTTTTATATTGGAACTAAAGAAATCTATTAAACTCTTACATGATTTAATATAATAAAACCAAACTATTTTTAATATACACATACTAATGTCCCTCACATGCTACAAAAGTTGTTTTATAGATACTACTTTTATTTTTAATTTATTTTAATTTATACTTAGGATCAATGAATTCATAATACTTTTATATAGGAACTAAAGAAATCTATTAAACTCTTACATGATTTAATATACTAAACCCAAACTATTTTTAATATACACATATTAATGTCCCTCACAATGTACAAAAGTTGTTTTTTAAATAATACTTTTATTTTTAGTTTATTTTAATTAATAGTTAAAATCAATGAATACGTAATGTGTGTATAAGAGATAAATCTATTAAACTCTTACATGATTAAATGTAAGAAACCCAAACTATTTTTAATATACACATACTAATGTCCCTCACATCCTACAAACCTTCTTTTTTAAATAATACTTTTATTTTTAATTTATTTTAATTTATAGTTTATATCAATGCACACGTGTGTATAAGAGATAAATCTATTAAACTCTTACATGATTTAATATAATAAACCCAAACTATTTTTAACATACACATATTAATGTTCCTCACATCATACAAAAGTTGTTTTATAGATACTACTTTTATTTTTAATTTATTTTAATTTACACTTAGGTTCAATGAATCCATAATACTTTTATATTGGAACTAAAGAAATCTATTAAACTCCGAAATCATTTAATGTACTAAACCCAAACTATTTTTAATATACACATACTAATGTCCCTCACAACCTACAAAAGTTGTTTTTTAAATAATATTTTTATTTTTAGTTTATTTTAATTAATAGTTAAAATCAATGAATACGTAATGTGTGTATAAGAGATAAATCTATTAAACTCTTACATGATTTAATATAATAAAACCAAACTATTTTTAATATACACATATTAATGTCCCTCACATCCTACAAAAGTTGTTTTATAGATACTACTTTTATTTTTAATTTATTTTAATTTATACTTAGGATCAATGAATTCATAATACTTTTATATTGGAACTAAAGAAATCTATTAAACTCTTACATGATTTAATATACTAAACCCAAACTATTTTTAATATACACATACTAATGTCCCTCAAATCCTACAAAACTTGTTTTTTAAATAATACTTTTATTTTTAATTTATTTTAATTTATAGTTAAAATCAGTAAACCCATAATACACTTATATTGGAACTAAAGAAATCTATTAAACTCTTACATGATTTAATATAATAAACCTACTAATGTCCCTCACAACCTACAAAAGTTGTTTTTTAAATAATACTTTTATTTTTAGTTTATTTGAATTAATAGTTAAAATCAATGAATATGTAATGTGTGTATAAGAGATAAATCTATTAAAATCTTATATGATTAAATGTAAGAAACCCAAACTATTTTTAATATACACATATTAATGTCCCTCACATCCTACAAACCTTCTTTTTTAAATAATACTTTTATTTTTAATTTATTTTAATTTATAGTTTATATCAATGCACACGTAATAAGTGTGTATAAGAGATAAATCTATTAAACTCTTACATGATTTAATATAATAAACCCAAACTATTTTTAACATACACATATTAATGTATTAATTTAACATACACATATTAAAAGTTGTTTTATAGATACTGCTTTTATTTTTAATTTATTTTAATTTACACTTATGTTCAATGAATCCATAATACTTTTATATTGGAACTAAAGAAATCTATTAAACTCTGAAATCATTTCATATACTAAACCCAAACTATTTTTATTATACACATATTAATGTCCCTCACATCCTACAAACCTTGTTTTTTAAATAACACTTTTATTTTTATTTTTATTTATAGTTAAGATCAATGAATATGTAATGTGTGTATAACAGATAAATCTATTAAACTCTTACATGATTAAATATACTAAACTCAAACTATTTTTAATATACACATATTAATGTCCCTCACAACCTACAAAATTTGTTTTTTAAATAATACTTTTTTTTATTTTTTATTTTAATTAATAGTTTATATCAATGAATACGTAATAAGTGTGTATAAGAGATAAATCTATTAAACTCTGATATCATTTAATATAATAAACCCAAACTATTTTTAATATACACATATTAATGTCCCTCACAACCTACAAAAGTTGTTTTTTAAATAATAATTTTATTTATTTATTTTTTTAATTTATACTTATGATCAATGAATCCATAATACACTTATACTGGAACTAAATAAATCTATTAAACTCTGATATCATTTAATATACTAAACTCAAACTATTTTTAATATACACATACTAATGTCCCTCACATCCTACAAACCTTCTTTTTTAAATAATACTTTTATTTTTAATTTATTTTAATTTATAGTTTATATCAATGCACGTAATAAGTGTGTATAAGAGATAAATCTATTTAACTCTTATATGATTTAATATAATAAACCCAAACTATTTTTAATATACACATATTAATGTCCCTCACATCCTACAAAAGTTGTTTTATAGATACTGCTTTTATTTTTAATTTATTTTAATTTATACTTAGGATCAATGAAACCATAATACTTTTATATTGGAACTAAAGAAATCTATTAAACTCTGATATCATTTAATAAAATAAACCCAAACTATTTTTAATATACACATACTAATGTCCCTCACAACATACAAAACTTGTTTTTTAAATAATACTTTTATTTATTTATTTTTTAATTTATACTTATGATCAATGAATCCATAATACTTTTATATTGTAACTAAAGAAATCTATTAAACTTTTACATGATTTAATATAATAAACCCAAACTATTTTTAACATACACATATTAATGTCCCTCACAACCTACAAAAGTTGTTTTATAGATAATACTTTTATTTATTTATTTTTTTTAATTTATACTTATGATCAATGAATCCATAATACTTGTATACTGGAACTAAATAAATCTATTAAACTATGATATGATTTAATATAATAATGTCAAACTATTTTCAGTAAACACATATCAATGTCCCTCACATCCTACAAATGTTGTTTTAAAAATACTGTTTTTTGTTTTATTTTATAGTTAAAATTTTTATATACATAATACTGTACTTTTATATTGGAATTAAATAAATCTATTAAACTCTTATATGATTTTATATAATAAACCCAAACTATTTTTTGTATACACATATTAGTGTCCCTTACATTCTACAAAAGTAGTTTTATAGATACTGCTTTTATTTTTATTTTATTTTTATTTATAATGAAGATCAATAAACCTATAACACTTTGACTCTGATATAATTTAATATAATAAACCCAAACTATTTTAATATACACATAATAATTTCCCTCACATCCTACAAAAGTTGTTTTTTAAATAATACTTTTATTTTTTATTTATTTTAATTTATAGTTAAAATCAGTAAACCCATAATACTTTTATATTGGAACTAAAAAATCTATTAAACTCTTACATGAATTAATATAATAAACCCAAATTATTTTTAATATACACATATTAATGTCCCTCACATCCTACAAACCTTGTTTTATAGATACTGTTTTTATTGTTATTTTATTTTAATTTATAATCATGATCAAAATATCCATAATACTTTTATACTGGAAATAAATAAATCTTATGAACAATGTTTGTAGGATGTGAAGGACATTAATATGTGTATATAAAAAATAGTTTTACTTTATTATAGTAGATTATTTCAGAGTTTAATAGATTTATCTCTGATATACAATTATTATGTATTTACAGATATTAACTTTAATTTAAAATAAACAGTAATTACAAAACAAGGTTTGTAGGATATAAGGGACATTAATATGTGTTTTTAAAAAATAGTTTTATTTTATTATAATAAATCAAATCTGAGTTTAATAGATTTATCTATGATACACACTTATTATGGTTTTTTTTATTATGGATTTGAACCATAAAATAAAATAAAATCTAAATAAAAGAAGTATCTACAAAACAACTGTTGGATGTTATGGACATCAATATGTGTATATAAAAAAATAGTGTGGGTTAATTATATTTAATTATATCAGAACTTAATAGATTTATCTCTTGTACACACTTATTTTGGATTTAATGATCTTAACTATAAATTAAAATAAAAAAAATTAAAGCAGTATCTATAAAACAATGTTTGTAGGATGTGAGGGACAATAATGTGTGTATATAAAAATAGTTTGGTTTTATTATATTAAATCTTATCAGAGTTTAATAAATGTATTTAGTTCCAATATAAAGGTATTATGAATGTACTAATTTTAACTATAAATAAAAATAAAATAAAAATAAAAGCATTAATTATAAAACAAGGTTTGTAGGTTGTGAGGAACATTAATATGTTTATATTAAAAATAATTTGACTTCATTATATTAAATTATATTAGAGTTTAATAGATTTATTTGTGTCCAATGTAAAAGTGTTGAGGATTCAGTGGTCTAAAGTATAAATTAAAATAATAAAAAAAATAAAAGCAGTATCCATAAACCAATGTTTTTAGAATGTGAGGGACATTAATATGTGTTTATCAAAAAAAGCTTGCCTTTATTATATTAAATCATTTTAGAGTTTAATAGATTTATCTCTGATATACACATATTATGGATCAATTGATCTTAACTATAAATTAAAATAAATTAAAAATACAAGTATTATTTAAAAAACAACTTTTGTAGGATGTGAGGGACATTAATATGTGTATGTTAAAAATAGTTTGGGTTTATTATATTAAATCATGTAAGAGTTTAATATATTTCTTTAGTTCCAATATAAAAGTATTATAGATTCATTGATCATAAGTATAAATAAAAATAAAATAAAAATAAAAGTATTATTTAAAAAACAAGGTTTGTAGGATGTGAGGGACATTAATCTGTGTATATTAAAAATAGTATGGGTTTATTATATTAAATCATGTAAGATTTTAATAGATTTATCTCTTATACACACTTATTACGTATTCATTGATATGAACTATAAATTAAAATTAAATAAAAATAAAAGTATTATTTAAAAAACAAGGTTGTAGGTTGTGAGGGACATTAATATGTGTATATTAAAAATAGTTTGGGTTTCTTATAATAATTCATATCAGAGTTTAATAGATTTCTCTAGTTCCAATATAAAAGTTTTATGGATTCATTGATCATAACTATAAATTAAAAAAAATATTAAATTAAAAACAGTATTTATAAAACAAGGTTTGCAGGTTTTGAGGGACATTAATATGTGTATATAAATTTTTTTTGGGGTTTATTAAATTAAATCATATCAGAGTTTTATAGATTTATTTATCTCAAATATAAAAGTATTATGTATTCATTGATCATAAGTATAAATAAAACTAAAATAAAACTAAAAGCAGTATCTTTAAAACAAGGTTTGTAGGATGTGAGGGACATTAATATGTGTATATTAAATAAATAAATTATTTGGGTTTATTATATTAAATGATATCAGAGTTTAATAGATGTCTTTAGTTCCAATATAAAAGTATTATGGATTTATTGATTTTAAATATAAATTTTAATAAAATAAAAATAAAAGTATTATTTAAAAAACAAGGTTTGCAGGGTGTGAGGGAAATTAATATGTGTATAAAAAATAGTTTCACATTATTATATAAAATTATATCAGAGTTAAATAGATTTATTTGTCTCCAATATCAAAATATCATGGATTTATTAATCTTAATTCTAAATTAAAACAAAATAAAGGTATCATCTATAAAACAAGGTTTGTAGGTTGTGAGATACAATAATTTGTGTTTATAAAAAATAGATTGACATGAATCCATTAATACATTACAAGACTTTAATGGATTTATTTCTCTGTAGTAAGTGCACAGTAAATGTTTTCTATGTTTTTCTGTTAGTTTGATGACGCTCCCTAACGCTTTAGCTGAACTTGATGCTTGATCAGCGGTTTCATTTTAATCTTTCTTTAAATAAATACATTTAACCTCAAAATTACTATAAAATAATTTTTGTAGTATGTAGCCTACTTAAATCTGTGCAAGAAATCGTAAAATAAGTAGGTGTTAGGTGTTTTTTGAACCACTTACATAGATCGGAATGGCGAATGTTAAACGAATGTCGAATATAAAACTAACTTTACCGCAGTGTATAACAGTATTTAATTATAACAAGACACAACATGATTTCACAAGACAGGTTAGAACAAGACGAGACAAACAAAAGACCTACAGGGGTTGGACAAAATAACTGAAACACCTGGTTTTAGACCACAATAATTTATTAGTATGGTGTAGGGCCTCCTTTTGCGGCCAATACAGCGTCAATTCGTCTTGGAAATGACATATACAAGTCCTGCACAGTGGTCAGAGGGATTTTAAGCCATTCTTCTTGCAGGATAGTGGCCAGGTCACTACGTGATGCTGGTGGAGGAAAACGTTTCCTGACTCGCTTCTCCAAAACACCCCAAAGTGGCTCAATAATATTTAGATCTGGTGACTGTGCAGGCCATGGGAGATGTTCAACTTCACTTTCATGTTCATCAAACCAATCTTTCACCAGTCTTGCTGTGTGTATTGGTGCATTGTCATCCTGATACACGGCACCGCCATTGGATGCACATGGTCCTCCAGAATTGTTCGGTAGTCTTTGGCAGTGACGCGCCCATCTAGCACAAGTATTGGGCCAAGGGAATGCCATGATAGGGCAGCCCAAACCATCACTGATCCACCCCCATGCTTCACTCTGGGCATGCAACAGTCTGGGTGGTACGCTTCTTTGGGGCTTCTCCACACCGTAACTCTCCCGGATGTGGGGAAAACAGTAAAGGTGGACTCATCAGAGAACAATACATGTTTCACATTGTCCACAGCCCAAGATTTGCGCTCCTTGCACCATTGAAACCGACGTTTGGCATTGGCACGAGTGACCAAAGGTTTGGCTATAGCAGCCCGGCCGTGTATATTGACCCTGTGGAGCTCCCGACGGACAGTTCTGGTGGAAACAGGAGAGTTGAGGTGCACATTTAATTCTGCCGTGATTTGGGCAGCCGTGGTTTTATGTTTTTTGGATACAATCCGGGTTAGCACCCGAACATCCCTTTCAGACAGCTTCCTCTTGCGTCCACAGTTAATCCTGTTGGATGTGGTTTGTCCTTCTTGGTGGTATGCTGACATTACCCTGGATACCGTGGCTCTTGATACATCACAAAGACTTGCTGTCTTGGTCACAGATGCGCCAGCAAGACGTGCACCAACAATTTGTCCTCTTTTGAACTCTGGTATGTCACCCATAATGTTGTGTGCATTGCAATATTTTGAGCAAAACTGTGCTCTTTCCCTGCTAATTGAACCTTCACACTCTGCTCTTACTGGTGCAATGTGCCATTAATGAAGATTGGCCACCAGACTGGTCCAATTTAGCCATGAAACCTCCCACACTAAAATGACAGGTGTTTCAGTTATTTTGTCCAACCCCTGTATGTGTAGTATTAAGCTTTGAGGAAAAGGTGTTAGCTCAGTGGTGTAAGTAGGAGCTCACACATACACACACACACACACACACACACACACACACACACACACACATACAGTGGGGAAAAGAAATATTTGATACACTGCCAATTTTTTCCCACCTACAAAGAATGGAGAGGCCTGTAATTTTTATCATAGGAACACTTCAACTGTGAGAGACAGAATCTAAAAAAAATTATTTTTAAATAATTAATTTGCATTTGATTGCATGGAATAAGTATTTATTACAATATAAAAACAGAACTTGATATTCGGTACAGAAACCTTTACAGAGGTCAGATGTTTCCTGTAGTTCTTGACCAAGTTTGCACACACTGCAGCAGGGATTTTGGCCCACTCCTCCATACAGATCTTCTCCAGATCTTTCAGGTTTTGGGGCTGTCACTTGGCAACATTGAGTTTCAGCTTCCTCCAAAGATTTTCTATTGGGTTCAGGTCTGGAGACTGGCTAGGCCACTCCAGGACCTTAAAATGCTTCTTACGGAGCCAAGATTGACAGTCATCTTGTGTTTCTTCCATTTTCTAATAATTGCGCCAACAGTTGTTGCCTTCTCACCAAGCTATTGTCCTGAAGCAGATCCCAGACTTGTGCTGGTCTACATTTTTCCCTGGTGTCCTTAGATATCTCTTTGGTCTTGGCCATGGTAAAGAGGTTGGAGTGTGATTGATTGAGTGTGTGGACAGGTGTTTTTTATACAGGTTACGAGTTCAAACAGGTGCAATAAATACAGGTAATGAGTGCAGAATAGGAGGGCTTCTTAAAGAAAAACTAACAGGTCTGTGAGAGCCAGAATTCTTGCTGGTTGGTAGGTGATCAAATACTTATTCCATGCAATAAAATGCAAATTAATTATTTAAAAAGGATACAATGTGATTATATGGATTCTGTCTCTCACAGTTGAAGTGTAAATACGATAAAAATTACAGGCCTCTCCATTCTTTTTAGATGGGAAAACTTGCAAAATCTGCAGTGTATCAAATACTTATTTTCCCCACTGTATATATACTACGCAAATAGCTGAGCATACGAACAGCTAGTAAGCTGGATTTATGAGGTAAAGATGCAAAGGTGAAATTTCATCTGGATCTTTTGACAATGCTGAAAGAATCACTTATAGGGCTTTTCCACCAAAAGAACTCTGGTTCTTGAACCAGTTCTATTCAGGTTTTCACCAGTTTTTTCTGAATCCGCAAAAAGCTTCACCTAAATGAATCATAACGTGGCTTAATGTACAAAAAGTAAAACACAGGAACTAAACATCTCTCCGTTGATACTGGTTATAATTGCTCTGTGCTGCCAAAATTCATCTCTCATTGTTTTAGTACAACAAGCCACGTTACGCTTTATTTTTCACATTAAATGTGGTTTTTACTGTCTGGCAGTGGCGGCTGCTGATCTTTCAAAGAGGGGAAGCTCAATGTCGGCTTACATCATAAAATTTGCCAATTTATTTATACATATATTCTGCCCTCCATTCCTTTTCAAGAAAATGGCCTGAAATTGATTGCAGTTTGTCTTTCGACTTCACTCACAAAATCCGCGATCGGACTGAATCTCCCAGTGATTAAGTGACTAAAGATTAAGTGTATTGCTTTGGCAATACGAATGTCCCTATTTGTCATGCCAATAAAGCTTCGTTTGAGTTTGAGTTTAAGAAGTGATGGTGTAGATCTCAAAATAGCTGTCAATCAAAACGGGATTCAGCCTTTCGACTGATCCGCCAATCATCTTGCAGAAGCTCAGCGTCCAGACCCGCCCACAGCTCCATTCACCCCCAGAGAGGCTCAGCGTCCGGGGGCGGGACAAAATCGTGGCATTTATCCAATGACCGGCGAGTTTCGAAGCAATGAAAAAAACCCTCCCATGCAGCCCCATAGAAGTGAAGAGACGCTCAGCGTCTGCGGGCAAATGCATTGACGCTACGGGAATGTATGAGAAGTTAACAAATTCGAGTCGATTTGTGATAAGTAGCTGATTCTGAATGAACTCGTCTTCGATATGAACGTGTTCTAACGTATTTGTAGTCAATGAAATGTTAACACAACTGTACATATTTGACCATTTAATTTTTGACATTTTAGGGGAAGCTGAGCTTCCCTTGCAGTCTTAGAGAAATCGCCACTGCTGTCCGGGTCAGTCATATCACACAGTTCATCGCTTTGAAAATATCAGTGGAAAACTGGCTTAAAATGTAATCAGGTAAACTTTAAAAGATGAAAGTGGTTTAAATTCTATATAATGTTATCATGTAAAAGTGTCTGCTCCAAACCTCTACACTGCGACACGTCCACCAATGATGTCACGGTTCGTGCTGAAAAACCAAGTATTCTGTGGTGCACACTTGTGGGGCTCTGATCAAGCTAGGACTTGCACTGCATTGCAAGTTGCTCTGGATGAAAGTGTCTGTGACAGGCTGTAAATGTAAATGACTAGCATGCAATTAAATTCACATTTTTATTACTTTATTAAGTGTTGAGGAATTAAGAACCACTGCTGTAATTTTAATAAAAGTTTACTGCATTTACAGTTCCAATGAACTGATACAATTCCACTGGTGTGTATGAGTGATAAAGTTACTTACAGAACATGCAGCGTGCAAATATGTCAATACTTTACTTTATCTATTTGGATATACGTATACAGACTATCCATACCCATACAGAAGAACAGAATAACCTTACCTGAATATTTCAGATTTTGTGTTATTGTTATTGCTGTGGGGGTCTGCAGTGACCTTTCTAGGCTGGTAAAGCAGAGCTTGAGCCAAGTTTAGGAACAGTCAGTGAATCTGATGTGGGTGGTGACCAAACAAGTCAATAAGTAGCCGTCTCACAGATTCCTCCACAAACATCATAAGCAGTGATGGAAGACCTGAACAAGAATCCATTTGCTCTATGTTTCTTACCCATTCCATGTCAAGAATGAAATCTGAGTGGCTACAATAAACATGGAATTATTTATAGATCTTTTCTTTTGGTGAACTGGATCTTTGGGGCTCAGATAAAAATCCACGTACCTTTTACTGCACACCTCTGTAGAATTGTTTGGCTGCAGAACACAACTTACTTGGTGTACCAACTTACCTGCTTTTTTGGTCAACGCTTTACCAGGTTTACCTGAACAGGGTTCTCAATCTGCCTTTTTCATTGTGGTACTTTTAGTGAACATGGAGCTCTGGGCTGAGCTCCCTTGATTGCCACCAAGCATTCCCTGATTGGACCATTTTGACATTTCTGGAGGTGTGCAGAAAACATCAGAATAAAAATGGACCATCTGACTGTTTATGTTCTTTGTGGAGGAAGTTGGGAAATCATCTAGGTGGGAATCATTGGTTCCTCCTTCTGGCGGCAAACTTTTAATGCACAATGTTGATGAAGGTGATGGGATTTGTTCAGTGTCTGTACTTGGTGAGATTTTCTTCAACACTTTAAAGAACTTGTTCACCTTCTTTTGGACATTTTTGAACATGGGGGCAATGTCTGCAGCGAATCCAGATCTTTTGGCCGCATCGTTGCTTGAAGCAGTTTTAACAGCGTCTTTGGATATGCAATTAATAATGACCAGCATTGAACCCTTTATTGAAACCCTCCCTCAGGCAGACTATTCAGATCTGTTTAACCGGAAAGGTTACTTGGCGTCTCCCAGGCCCTGGTTTTGCTAAGCAACTCCTGGTTTACAGCTCTGCCGGCCTTAGTCTGGACCTCTGCTTCTTTAAGAGAGGCTTTCTTAGTATTTTGAGCCACTGCTGCATTCTTTTTCTTTCCCTTTTTAATTGAGGCAACCCACCGGATAGCCTCTTTGGGGCCGCTCATCTCACTGACGACTTCTGCAGCCATGTTGGTAATGCAATCAGCAAAGTCTTCTGGTGAACTAGATAGACAAACAATTACCAGATAATATCATTAGGAATCTAATCACTTTTTTTTTACAAATTAAGTAAACATTTTGTTGTATTATAAAGCTTACATTTTAGCTAAAGATGTAGCAAACAGGCTCCTTTCATCATCCTTAAGTTCCTCATTTAATTCTTCGCTACAAGGAGAACTTGTTCCATCCCCATTTTTCACATCATTGACAGCAGCAAGCTATCAATCAGTAAACAGCCTGATACAGATTTTACAATATCTGTGCAGAGTGAAGCAAACTGCAGCTTTGAGAACTTTAACCAACACAAAAGCAAATAAAATAAAGTTTTATTAATGGCTTTTATTAGCAAAACAATAAAAATGTTCTATTATTAGTCTGTTATAGCTTATTTGGCACGTCCTTGTTCAAAGCCTTCCAATCCCTGTAAATATACTTTATATTCTTAGTAAATCAGTGCACAGTTGTTTTATTAAATTGAGTCAGATTTAAAGTTAAAGAGTCAGCAGGATGTAAATGACATGAAAACAAACATACATGTCGCTTAGCTTCTCCATTGTTTTTCCTTCTCTTATGTTTAAAGATGAAATCTGGTTCATTGATCAAATAACATCAGTGAAAGAGCTTCAAGCTTTAAATCTGCACAGAGCCCTGAACTAGATGTCGTGTTCTTTCTTAAACAAATAGACATGAGACAACTGCGAACTAAACACGCAAGCTTTATTCACATAACTTTCCTTACAAGCAGTCTCAAGCACACTTATCTCCGAAACCCCTGCCCATCTGATTACTATTGGTACATATTGATTAGGCTCCCCATCAATCACATGTAATATACATATGCATATCACCACATCTCCCCTTCCTAGAGAACAAAGGGTAGACTACCTTTGTCTAGCCAGACCTTAGAGGATTATTCTGCCTCTTTGTTGAAAGGTCTGTTCCTATCTAAATATTGTAAGAAATATGTTACTAATATAACCTTTTTAACAAAATAATGTTAAATCTATAAAAAAAATTTTTCTTTATGCCCATCACAAGTTTAGCCTACTAGGTTTAACTACAGTCCTCCCAGACCTAGTTGTAATTGTAGTCTCTGTAGATGGTACTTGAGGTAGCACATCAGATGACTCAGGAGTTTGCTCTGGCACTTTGACATGTCTCAATGAGTCTTTATCTTGTGCAGGTGTTGGTAAAGGTATTAGGTGCTGTCTATTGCGCCTCACTGTCCCTTCTGGTAAATCCACCAAATACGATCTCTGGGTTGAGTGATTCTGAAGCACTGTTCCAGGCACTTTTGCATCTGTAACCCATACACTTTCTCCTGGACACAAGACTCTGAGGGCTTTGGCACGGTGACGCCTATTGTAGTTCTCAGCATCTGATTCTCCCTTCTCCTTTTCCTTCAGAGCGAATTTGATACTGTCAGGCAATGCCGGATCCAACTGTGATGGATGAAGAGGCAATGTAGTACGTAGACGACGGCCCATAAGGAGTTGAGCTGGGCTGTAACCACTCTGGAGCAAAGCCAGATACGGGTCTTTTGACTTTTTCAGGAGATTTTTCATTGTCTGAACTGCTCGTTCAGCTTCCCCATTACTCTGAGGGAACTTAGGGCTACTCGTTATGTGTCTGAACCCATAAGAAGCCGCAAAAGAAGTAAAGTTTTGTCCAGAAAACTGTGGTCCATTATCGGACATTAGAATCTCAGGAATGCCATGTCAAGCAAAAATCGACTTTAAATGGACAATGACATCAGTACATCTCGTGTGAGATAACTGTGAAATTTCTACATACCTGGAAAAATAATCTACAACCAGCAGATAAGTTTTCCCATCAAACATAAATAGATCTGCCCCTAACTTTTGCCACGGTCTTTCAGGGCATTCTGTTGGCATGAGCGGCTCTTTGTGATTTTTACATTCTTGAATGCATGTTCTGTATTTTAGCACCATTTCATTCACTTGCTGGCTAAGACCAGGCCACCACACAGACTGGCGAGCTCTCTCTTTGCACTTCACCACCCCTTGGTGTCCTTCGTGAAGTTTTGCTAGCACATCATTACGCATCACTGAAGGTATAACGAGTCATGCACCTTTAAGCAGTAAGCCATCTTTTACTGTAAGTGTAGCTCGCTCTGGCCAGTAATTTTTTACTAGAGGTTCCTGTTTTGCGTGCATAGGCCACCCTTCTGTGCACAATGACATAACACGTGAGCAGACACTGTCAGCCTTTAATTGCTCTCTTAAATTGTCCATATACATAGAACTAACCGGTAAGCTTTCAATAACACAATCCACATAAATGTTAGTGCTTTCCATCAGCTCTGTTTCTTCTGTGGACATACCTGTTTCTACAGGTGAGCGTGACAGTGTGTCTGCTGTCTAGAGTAGCTTCCCTGGCACGTGCACAATACAGTATGAATAGCACATCAGCCTCATCCTGAAACGCTGAATTCTTGGTGGCAACAAGTCTAACGCTTGGGCTCCCAGCAAGCTGATTAGTGGATTGTGATCAGTCTCCAGACAGAATTGTTTCCCTATTAGAAAATCACGAAAACGTTCATAGGCCCATGTGACACCCAAAGCTTCCTTCTCAATTTGTGCATACTGCTGTTCTGTAGGAGAAAGCGACCGTGAAGCATAAGCTACAGGCTTCCATTCTCCTTCCCATTTCTGAAGAAGTACACCACCCAAGCCATATGATGAGGCATCGACTGACACTTTAGTGTCTCTGTTTGGGTCATACATCGCCAGCACAGGAGTTGAAGATAATGCCTTTTTGAGCATTTGAAACACCTTCTAACCCCTCTGTGATCTCAGCCATCATACATTGGAAGTAGCAGGAGCTGAAGCAATGCCAAATGGAAGGCGATTAAAACAGAACCGCCCAAAAGGGGTAATAAAGGTTGTGTATTTAGCTGATTCGTTTGTGAGTGGAATCTGCCAAAACCCCATATTGGCGTCCAGATTGCTGAACATTTTAGCTCCAGCCAGCGTTCCAAGGCTTTGTTCCACTGATGGCAAAATGTACTTTTCACGACAAACATACTGATTCAGGCTAGTCAAATCTACACATAAACTCACTTTTTCCCCCATCTTCCTTGGGCACAACCACCATACCAGCACACCAATCGGTCGGCCCCTCAACACGGCTGATAACACCCAAACTCTCCATACGCTGAATTTCTGTCTTAACCTTTTCCATTAAAGGTAGTGGAATTCTCCTGGGTGTTTTTAGGGAATATGGCACAGCCTCTGCTTTGAGTTTAATAGCATATGACTGCTGTACCACACCCAAACCACTGCATAACTTGGGGTAACTCATTTTTAGTGCCTCCATGTTTATGCTATCAACACAAACTATTAAGTCAAGGGCTACAATGGCTGGTAACCCTAGCAAAGGTGTTCTTAAATCTTTGACCACATAAACCTTCTCATTAGTCTGTTTGGTCCCTTTTCTCAGCTGCAAGCTAATGAATCCTGAAACGTCCAGTGGAATCCGTCCTGGACCCAGCAAAGGTTTCTCTGCTTTTTGAAGAGCAGGCAGCTGTGTATTGGAGAATATATGTTCGAAAACAGTCTGTGGGACAACAGTGACATCTGCTCCAGTGTCGAGTTTGAAAACTATGTTTCTGCCATTTACATCTATCTTTACAGTCCATGGATTAACATTTGATGTCACAGAGCCAAGAAAGAAACTTTCCTCCTCTTCCTCTATGCCATGCACCACTTTACCAGTACGGCACACATGCTGGTAGTGACCTTTCTTTTTACAGGAATGGCACTTTGCGTCTTTGGCAGGACAATCATGCTTAGGGTAAAACGTACCCCCACATTTGTAGCACTGGGAACTTTTTTGATTTTTATTCTTAAAACCTTGTGGCTTTTCTCCATTATTTTCAGATTTCCACATCTGTAGTTTCCCCTTTTTTGGTTTACCTTTAAACACTGTCCACAGAGTTGACATCAATCTGCCTTGCACCACTGCCATCACTTCTCAGTGTAGTTTGCTGCTTTTTGATCTCTTCACATTGTCTTGCCATGTTAATAGCTTTTTCCAAATCCAGGTCCTTTTCCATCTGCATGCGTTCTGAGAGCCGTGTGTCTGCCAGTCCTACTACAATCCTGTCTCTGATTAGCTCGTCATGCAACATCCCATAATTGCAGTGCTCTGCTAAAGCGTACAGTGCAGTGACAAAAGCATCCACAGTCTCGTTAGCTTCTTGTTTGCGCATGTTAAATCTTGCACGTTCATAAACAATGTTCTTTTTCACTACAAAGAATGACTGGAAGCTATCCCTTACTTTAGTGTACTGGCGCTGTTCCACATCACTAAGTTTCAGTCCTCTTAAAACGTCATCAGCTTCGTCACCCATGCAATAAATTAACGTGTTCACCTGGTTCTCTTCAGAGCTTGACGCTAAATTGCTTGCTTGACGGAATCTCTCGAATCTCCGTATCCATTTCATCCACTCATGTGGTTTTGAAAAATCAAAGGGCTCCGGTGGCTGGATGCTAAACGTAGCGCCAGGTGTGTTAGCCATGCCACTAGCTCCTTCCCTGCCTTGCGCATTTTCACCGTCATTCATTTTACCGCTCACTGTTTACTTTTCTTATCGGTAAAACCTTTGTTTTTGTTCCGTTTAGTTCCACAGCACTTCTGACACCATGTCGTGTTCTTTCTTAAACAAATAGACATGAGACAACTGCGAACTAAACACGCAAGCTTTATTCACATAACTTTCCTTACAAGCAGTCTAAAGCACACTTATCTCCGAAACCCCACCCATCTGATTACTATTGGTACATATTGATTAGGCTCCCCATCAATCACATGTAATATACATATGCATATCACCACACTAGACACCATGGAACAATCTTTAGATGGTCAGGTGTCCATATTTATGTTCATATAGTGCATAACTGTGGTTGTTGCTATATTACTAAATGCATAATATATATATATATATATATATATTATATATATATATATATATATATTATATATATATATATATATATTATATATATATATATATATATATATATGGGCGGCACAGTGGCTTAGTGGGTAGCACTGTCGCCTCACAACAAGAAGATCCTGGGTTCAATCCCCAGGTGGGGCGGTCCGGGTCCTTTCTGTGCGGAGTTTGCATGTTCTCCTTGTGTCCGCGTGGGTTTCCTCCGGGTACTCCGGTTTCCTCCCACAGTCCAAAAACATGCCACCAGGTTAATTGGAAACACTGAATTGTCCTATAGATACCTAGCCGCTAGATGCACTAGTGCATTGTAGTGCCGGTCCCAAGCCCGGATAAATTAGGGAGGGTTGTGTCAGGAAGGGCATCCGGCGTAAAAATTGTGCCAAATCAATGAGCGATCATGACTCGCTGTGGCGACCCCTGAAAAAGGGAAAAAGCCGAAAGAAGAAGAAGATATATATATATATATATATATATATATATACAGGGGTTGGACAAAATAACTGAAACACCTGGTTTTAGACCACAATCATTTATTAGTATGGTGTAGGGCCTCCTTTTGCGGCCAATACAGCGTCAATTCATCTTGGAAATGACATATACAAGTCCTGCACAGTGGTCAGAGGGATTTTAAGCCATTCTTCTTGCAGGATAGTGGCCAGGTCACTACGTGATGCTGGTGGAGGAAAACGTTTCCTGACTCGCTTCTCCAAAACACCCCAAAGTGGCTCAATAATATTTAGATCTGGTGACTGTGCAGGCCATGGGAGATGTTCAACTTCACTTTCATGTTCATCAAACCAATCTTTCACCAGTCTTGCTGTGTGTATTGGTGCATTGTCATCCTGATACACGGCACCGCCATTGGATGCACATGGTCCTCCAGAATGGTTCGGTAGTCCTTGGCAGTGACGCGCCCATCTAGCACAAGTATTGGGCCAAGGGAATGCCATGATATGGCAGCCCAAACCATCACTGATCCACTCCCATGCTTCACTCTGGGCATGCAACAGTCTGGGTGGTACGCTTCTTTGGGGCTTCTCCACACCGTAACTCTCCCGGATGTGGGGAAAACAGTAAAGGTGGACTCATCAGAGAACAATACATGTTTCACATTGTCCACAGCCCAAGATTTGCGCTCCTTGCACCATTGAAACCGACGTTTGGCATTGGCACGAGTGACCAAAGGTTTGGCTATAGCAGCCCGGCCGTGTATATTGACCCTGTGGAGCTCCCGACGGACAGTTCTGGTGGAAACAGGAGAGTTGAGGTGCACATTTCATTCTGCCGTGATTTGGGCAGCCGTGGTTTTATGTTTTTTGGATACAATCCGGGTTAGCACCCGAACAGCCCTTTCAGAGAGCTTCCTCTTGCGTCCACAGTTAATCCTGTTGGATGTGGTTTGTCCTTCTTGGTGGTATGCTGACATTACCCTGGATACCGTGGCTCTTGATACATCACAAAGACTTGCTGTCTTGGTGACAGATGCGCCAGCAAGACGTGCACCAACAATTTGTCCTCTTTTGAACTCTGGTATGTCACCCATAATGTTGTGTGCATTGCAATATTTTGAGCAAAACTGTGCTCTTACCCTGCTAATTGAACCTTCACACTCTGCTCTTACTGGTGCAATGTGCAATTAATGAAGATTGGCCACCAGACTGGTCCAATTTAGCCATGAAACCTCCCACACTAAAATGACAGGTGTTTCAGTTATTTTGTCCAACCCCTGTATATATATATATATATATATACAGTGTATCACAAAAGTGAGTACACCCCTCAAATTTCTGCAAATATTTCATTATATCTTTTCATGGGACAACACTATAGACATGAAACTTGGATATAACTTAGAGTAGTCAGTGTACAGCTTGTATAGCAGTGTAGATTTACTGTCTTCTGAAAATAACTCAACACACAGCCATTAATGTCTAAATGGCTGGCAACATAAGTGAGTACACCCCACAGTGAACATGTCCAAATTGTGCCCAAAGTGTCAATATTTTGTGTGACCACCATTATTATCCAGCACTGCCTTAACCCTCCTGGGCATGGAGTTCACCAGAGCTGCACAGGTTGCTACTGGAATCCTCTTCCACTCCTCCATGATGACATCACGGAGCTGGTGGATGTTAGACACCTTGAACTCCTCCACCTTCCACTTGAGGATGCGCCACAGGTGCTCAATTGGGTTTAGTCCATCACCTTTACCTTCAGCTTCCTCAGCAAGGCAGTTGTCATCTTGGAGGTTGTGTTTGGGGTCGTTATCCTGTTGGAAAACTGCCATGAGGCCCAGTTTTCGAAGGGAGGGGATCATGCTCTGTTTCAGAATGTCACAGTACATGTTGGAATTCATGTTTCCCTCAATGAACTGCAGCTCCCCAGTGCCAGCAACACTCATGCAGCCCAAGACCATGATGCTACCACCACCATGCTTGACTGTAGGCAAGATACAGTTGTTTTGGTACTTCTCACCAGGGCGCCGCCACACATGCTGGACACCATCTGAGCCAAACAAGTTTATCTTGGTCTTGTCAGACCACAGGGCATTCCAGTAATCCATGTTCTTGGACTGCTTGTCTTCAGCAAACTGTTTGCTGGCTTTCTTGTGCGTCAGCTTCCTTCTGGGATGACGACCATGCAGACCGAGTTGATGCAGTGTGCGGCGTATGGTCTGAGCACTGACAGGCTGACCTCCCACGTCTTCAACCTCTGCAGCAATGCTGGCAGCACTCATGTGTCTATTTTTTAAAGCCAACCTCTGGATATGACGCCGAACACGTGGACTCAACTTCTTTGGTCGACCCTGGCGAAGCCTGTTCCGAGTGGAACCTGTCCTGGAAAACCGCTGTATGACTTTGGCCACCATGCTGTAGCTCAGTTTCAGGGTGTTAGCAATCTTCTTATAGCCCAGGCCATCTTTGTGGAGAGCAACAATTCTATTTCTCACATCCTCAGAGAGTTCTTTGCCATGAGGTGCCATGTTGAATATCCAGTGGCCAGTATGAGAGAATTGTACCCAAAACACCAAATTTAACAGCCCTGCTCCCCATTTACACCTGGGACCTTGACACATGACACCAGGGAGGGACAACGACACATTTGGGCACAATTTGGACATGTTCACTGTGGGGTGTACTCACTTATGTTGCCAGTTATATCCAAGTTTCATGTCTATAGTGTTGTCCCATGAAAAGATATAATGAAATATTTCCAGAAATGTGAGGGGTGTACTCACTTTTGTGATACACTGTATATATATATATATATATACAGTGTATCACAAAAGTGAGTACACCCCTAACATTTCTTCAAATATTTCATTATATCTTTTCATGGGACAACACTATAGACATGAAACTTGGATATAACTTAGAGTAGTCAGTGTACAGCTTGTATAGCAGTGTAGATTTACTGTCTTCTGAAAATAACTCAACATACAGCCATTAATGTCTAAATAGCTGGCAACATAAGTGAGTACACCCCACAGTGAACATGTCCAAATTGTGCCCAAATGTGTCGTTGTCCCTCCCTGGTGTCATGTGTCAAGGTCCCAGGTGTAAATGGGGAGCAGGGCTGTTAAATTTGGTGTTTTGGGTACAATTCTCTCATACTGGCCACTGGATATTCAACATGGCACCTCATGGCAAAGAACTCTCTGAGGATGTGAGAAATAGAATTGTTGCTCTCCACAAAGATGGCCTGGGCTATAAGAAGATTGCTAACACCCTGAAACTGAGCTACAGCATGGTGGCCAAGGTCATACAGCGGTTTTCCAGGACAGGTTCCACTCGGAACAGGCTTCGCCAGGGTCGACCAAAGAGGTTGAGTCCACGTGTTCGGCGTCATATCCAGAGGTTGGCTTTAAAAAATAGACACATGAGTGCTGCCAGCATTGCTGCAGAGGTTGAAGACGTGGGAGGTCAGCCTGTCAGGGCTCAGACCATACGCCGCACACTGCATCAACTCGGTCTGCATGGTCGTCATCCCAGAAGGAAGCTGACGCACAAGAAAGCCAGCAAACAGTTTGCTGAAGACAAGCAGTCCAAGAACATGGATTACTGGAATGCCCTGTGGTCTGACGAGACCAAGATAAACTTGTTTGGCTCAGATGGTGTCCATTATGTGTGGCGGCGCCCTGGTGAGAAGTACCAAGACAACTGTATCTTGCCTACAGTCAAGCATGGTGGTGGTAGCATCATGGTCTTGGGCTGCATGAGTGTTGCTGGCACTGGGGAGCTGCAGTTCATTGAGGGAAACATTAATTCCAACATGTACTGTGACATTCTGAAACAGAGCATGATCCCCTCCCTTCGAAAACTGGGCCTCATGGCAGTTTTCCAACAGGATAACGACCCCAAACACAACCTCCAAGATGACAACTGCCTTGCTGAGGAAGCTGAAGGTAAAGGTAATGGACTAAACCCAATTGAGCACCTGTGGCGCATCCTCAAGTGGAAGGTGGAGGAGTTCAAGGTGTCTAACATCCACCAGCTCCGTGATGTCATCATGGAGGAGTGGAAGAGGATTCCAGTAGCAACCTGTGCAGCTCTGGTGAATTCCATGACCAGGAGGGTTAAGGCAGTGATAATAATGGTGGTCACACAAAATATTGACATTTTGGGCACAATTTGGACATGTTCACTGTGGGGTGTACTCACTTATGTTGCCAGCCATTTAGACATTAATGGCTGTGTGTTGAGTTATTTTCAGAAGACAGTAAATCTACACTGCTATACAAGTTGTACACTGACTACTCTAAGTTATATCCAAGTTTCATGTCTATAGTGTCGTCCCATGAAAAGATATAATAAAATATTTGCAGAAATGTGAGGGGTGTACTCACTTTTGTGATACACTGTATATACACAGTGGGGCCAAAAAGTATTTAGTCAGCCACTGATTGTGCAAGTTCTTCTACTTAGAAAGATGAGAGAGGTCTGTAATTTTCATCATAGGTACACTTCAACTATGAGAGACAGAATTATAAAAAAAAATCCAGGAAATCACATTGTAAGATTTTTAAAGAATTTATTTGTAAATTATGGTGGAAAATAAGTATTTGGTCAATAACAAACAAGCAAGATTTCTGGCTTTCACAGACGTGTAACTTCTTCTTTAAGAAGCTCTTCTGTCCTCCACTCGTTACCTGTATTAATGGCACCTGTTTGACCTTGTTATCTGTATAAAAGACACCTGTCCACAGCCTTAAACAGTCAGACTCCAAACTCAACCATGGCCAAGACCAAAGAGCTGTTGAAGGACACCAGGAAGAAAATTGTAGACCTGCACCAGGCTGGGAAGAGTGAATCTACAATAGGCAAGCAGGTTGGTGTGAATAAATCAACTGTGGGAGCAATTGTAAGAAAATGGAAGACATACAAGACCATTGATAATCTCCCTCGATCTGGGGCCCCACGCAAGATCTCATCCCGTGGGGTCAAAATGATCATGAGAACGGTGAGCAAAAATCCCAGAACTACACGGAGGGACCTGATGAATGACCTGCAGAGAGCTGGGACCAAAGTAACAAAGGCTACCATCAGTAACACACTACGCCGAGAGGGACTCAAATCCTGCAGTGCCAGGCGTGTCCCCCTGCTTAAGCCAGTACATGTCCAGGCCCGTCTGAAGTTTGCCAGAGAGCATATGGATGATCCAGAAGAGGATTGGGAGAATATCATGTGGTCAGATGAAACCAAAATGGAACTTTTTGGTAAAATCTCAACTCGTTGTGTTTGGAGGAAGAAGAATGCTGAGAAGAACACCATACCTACTGTGAAGCATGGGGGTGGAAACATCATGCTTTGGGGCTGTTTTTCTGCAAAGGGGACAGGACGACTGATCCGTGTTAAGGGAAGAATGAACGGGCCATGTATCGTGAGATTTTAAGCCAAAACCTCCTTCCATCAGTGAGAGCATTGAAGATGGAACGTGGCTGGGTCTTCCAGCATGACAATGATCCCAAACACACCGCTCGGGCAACAAAGGAGTGGCTCCGTAAAAAGCATTTGAAGGTCCTGGAGTGGCCTAGCCAGTCTCCAGACCTCAACCCCATAGAAAATTGGAGTCCGTGTTGCCCAGCGACAGCCCCAAAACATCACTGCTCTAGAGGAGATCTGCATGGAGGAATGGGCCAAAATACCAGCTACAGTGTGTGCAAACCTGGTGAAGACTTACAGGAAACGTTTCACCTCTGTCATTGCCAACAAAGGTTATGTTACACAGTATTGAGTTGAACTTTTGTTATTGACCAAATACTTATTTTCCACCATAATTTACAAATAAATTCTTTAAAAATCCTACAATGTGATTTCCTGGATTTTTTTTTTCTCATTTTGTCTCTCATAGTTGAAGTGTAGCTATGATGAAAATTACAGACCTCTCTCATCTTTCTAAGTAGGAGAACCTGCACAATCAGTGGCTGACTAAATACTTTTTGGCCCCACTGTAAGTGCAAAATGTGTGTAATACTGCTGCTGAAAATAGTCAATAGACTAAGGACACACATGAACATAATAATTAGGGCTGTCACGCGATAAAAAATGTTAGGCCCCCTCAACAAATTGCAGATGCTGATAGCTGATCAGAATTATTTAAAAGTCACTCAGAAGTTACACTTCAAGTCCAGATTCCTGCATCTGGTATTTTTACTGCACAGTTTTAGATCTTTTAATTTTACTTAACTAGGGTGACCATATTTTCATTTGGGAAAACCAGGACACCTTGGGGGGGGGAGGTGCCAGAACACCGTCAACAATAGCCTCGGTCTTAGTTCGGGCACAACTAAACTTTTTGGCTGTGTCTGAATCGGGGAGGGTCTTTTTCAACAATGAACTTGTGCAGTCCATAGATCGATAACTGTTGTGATGTTTCACTGTGTGAAATGACCATGCAGCCTCCGCTGCATTCACTGCATCCTCGTTCCCTGGTTTGACAAAGTGCTGTGTGATCGAGCTAGCACTACTCTCGCCTTGGACAGCTGTTTTATGCTTCTCGGTGTCCAGGTGGCTTTTCAGATCCCTTGCACCTCCATTGGACACCGAGACATATGTGCCTGCTTTGCACACTGTGCACAAGGCTTCCCATTTGTCTCGACCCGGTCTGAAAGCGGGGAAACTCTTTTGTAAATCGTCGGTAAACATACACTTGCGCTTCGGCATGTTGCTTGCGTCTACATTCTGATTAAGAACAGGGCTGCCCTCACTGACGCGGCTCAGGGATTACGTCACACGCAGCGCCGTGCGCAGTGCCCTAGTGCCTGTAAATTTAATGAAGGTAATTTAAAAACCAGGACATTTCCTCACTTTAAAAAAAAAAAAACGGGACGCCCGGGACAGGACGTGAAATACGGACATGTCCCGGGAAATACGGACGTTTGGTCACCCTAACTTAACGAAAATATTGTAATATAATAATTATGACCTGGCGAGTGCAGTCAATGTGGGGGGGCAGAGAGGTGAGTGGTTGAGTTCATGTCGTGGAGGCCCCCCTGCTATGGGCCCCGGTGCACCTTTTGTATCTGCTGTAGTTTTTCCTGCCCTTGTAATTCACACAAGAATTATTTTTCCTTAAAAAAAGGGGTTATTCTAAGAAAAAGGATGTTGTTTTCTAACGTCTCACCGGTCATGTAATGTGAATTACAAATATATTGTCTGGCCCTTTAAGAATGTTAAGTGTACTATAGGGCACAGGGAGCAAGTGTGTAGGGAAGATCTCTGAATTGACCTTGTCTGGCTGTGTTTATTTTGTTCTTAATCAGCGTTCTGCTTCATGCACTTTTAAGAAATGCAATTAACCACAGATACACACATTTACATGGCACAAACAGCTCAATATAAATAGTTTGATTAAAATTTTTCATCTTGAGAATTTTTTTTAATCGCGATTAAAAATTTAACGCGTTAATCGCGATTACGACAGCCCTAATAATAACATAAACTAATTCATGAGACACATATTAGGGAGCTCAATCTGAGAAAAACATCAACTTAACTTTTGCTGTCATCATTTTGCAGACTAGCGTGGTGAGCAGAAAATGTAAACATTAAGTGCCGTCAGGGAGCAATCTCAATCCGCTCCCTACTCACTCCCCCTCTCCACTCCGCCTCCGTTTATGCGTTCACGTGGAGTGTCACTCTGTAGTTGAGTGTTAGTGAAAATGGAACGGATTGGGAAAGGCCGCATGAGGTACGGTGCCGGCAGCTGACGTAAAACTGCTCGAGTGGAAAACATCGATTTCATATTAGTTCACAAGGCTCATAAATAAATTGACAAACACGAAAACGAAGGCTATTCTATCTATAATTTTAGTACGTTTTAGTTAGTTTTGTAAACACACAATACAGTTTCAATTAGTTATCGTTTTTTATTTTAATTACCGTTTTTATTTATTTCAGTTAACGAAAATGTTTTTTCAATTTCAGTTTTCGGTTTTTCGTTCGTTTTCGTTAACGATGATAACCCTGGCTGGGACCAAAGTAACAAAGGGATTATCAGTAACACACTACACCCAGAGGGACTCAAATCCTGCAGTGCCAGGCGTGTCCCCCTGCTTAAGCCAGTACATGTCCAGGCCCGTCTGAAGTTTGCCAGAGAGCATATGGATGATCCAGAAGAGGATTGGGAGAATATCATGTGGTCAGATGAAACCAAAATGGAACTTTTTGGTAAAATCTCAACTCGTCGTGTTTGAAGGAAGAAGAATGCTGAATTGCACACCATACCTACTGTGAAGCATGGGGGTGGAAACATCATGCTTTGGGGCTGTTTTTCTGCAAAGGGGACAGGACGACTGATCCGTGTTAAGGGAAGAATGAACGGGGCCATGTATCGTGAGATTTTAGGCCAAAACTTCCATCAGTGAGAGCATTGACGATGGAACGTGGCTGGGTCTTCCAGTATGACAATGATCCCAAACACACCGCTTGGGCAACGAAGGAGTGGCTTCGTAAAAAGCATTTCAAGGTCCTGGAGTGGCCTAGCCAGTCTCCAGAAGTCAACCCCATAGAAAATTTGTGGAGTCCATGTTGCCCAGTGACAGCCCCAAAACATCACTGCTCTAGAGGAGATTTGCATGGAGGAATGGGCCAAAATACCAGCTACAGTGTGTGCAAACCTGGTGAAGACTTACAGGAAACGTTTGACCTCTGTCATTGCCAACAAAGGTTATGTTACAAAGTATTGAGTTAAACTTTTGTTATTGACCAAATACTTATTTTCCACCATAATTTACAAATAAATTCTTTAAAAATCCTACAATGTGATTTCCTGGATTTTTTTTCTCATTTTGTCTCTCATAGTTGAAGTGTACCTATGATGAAAATTACAGACCTCTCTTATCTTTCTAAGTAGGAGAACCTGCACAATCAGTGGCTGACTAAATACTTTTTGGCCCCACTGTAGGTACCCTTGTGCTTTTTATATAGTTTATTTATATTTGGTTTTACTTGTACCCCAGTGTGATGGAGGGTACGAGACCAGATTCACCCCAACCCAGCTGTGTTTCCATAAAGAGTGATCAGTCAATGGATCCTCCACGTAACTTTGAAGATGGAGGATGTTCTACTGATGTGAGGTCTGTATATTCTCATGTTTTGTTATTTTTATTTTCAGTTCTTCCTGATAAAACACATTAAATCCAACTGGTCAATTTATTATACAAATTAGCTAGGAAATGTTTCAATAACTGAATGTTGGAACATGTTAGTGCTCAGTTCTCTTCTGTATAACTAAACTAGCTGCAAGGAATGCTAGCTCTCTGAGTACTTTGTCATGTCCTTGATGGTTTTCCTCTGAACTGAAACTTTCGGGGGCTTTCATGCTTTTTTATGTATTTTATTAATGTTTGGTTTTACTTGTACCCCAGTGTGTTGGAGGGTAAGAGACCAGATTCATCTGAACCCAGCTGTGTCTCCATGAAGAGCAACCAGTCAATGGAACCCCTACGTCACTTTAAAGATGATGGATGTTCTACTGATTCTAGGTCAGTATAATTTTATGGTGTGTTAGTGCCTTAGAACACTGCATCAATCGAGCACCAGCTCTGAACATTTTTAAAATTCACTGTGTATGTGAAAATGTATAAGTAATCAGTAAATTGGGTTTTGACTGTGGGAGTTTCAGTATGGGCTGATGTTTACTGATCAGAACTAAGTAAAGTTTTACTCAAAGTGTAAATGACTAAAATGATGAAAAGCTGAAACGTCTAATAATTGTTTATTAGCAAAGAGTAACTGGTTAATGAACCAAACCACTTCAGAGACTGATTTAAGGGTTAAATGAATGTAACTCTGGGGATTGAAGGACAATCCAGACAGTGTAGAACTGCCACAACCTCTTTGGTTAAGTCCAAGACTAGACTGAATAGCTGCAATTAAGTCTACAAAATTCAACACTGATCATGAAGATGAATCAGTAGATGATTTTAATGTTAAACTTTATATTAATAATTGTAATAAAAAATATTGATTTTATTTTAAAATGTAAAATCAGATCAGCAGTGGTTGAGTACTGTTGTTAAACAAATGAGTATTGTCAAGCATCACTAATTTTGCAGTCATTTAAAACTCAGACATAAGAGATTAACTAAACTAGATGCTAGTTAAGCTAGCTGTTTGTTACCTTGCATTTACTGTTACTGTGCATTTCTGACACAGTGATAAATTGCTAATCGTTTATTAAATTTTTACCCCTGAATTAGCGAACTTGGCATCTGTGTTAAATTAAAACTTACATTAAAAATGTGGGATGTTTGGTTTTACTTGTACCCCAGTTTGATAAAGGATACAGGACCAGATCTGAGCTCCGTCTCTATGAAGAGGAACCGGTCAGTGGATCCTCTGACTTACTGTAAGAATAAAGACTGTTTTACTGATCCAAGGTCAGTATAATCTCATGTTCTAGTGTTTTGCTTTTAGTTGTTCCTGATTAAACCCATTAAACTCACTCAACTGGTCAATTTATTCATAAAAATATACAAATCACCTAGGAAATGTTTAAATAACTGGATGATGGAACGTGCTAGTGTTTAGTACTGTTCTATATATGTAACGTTGTACAAACAGACGAGACGCTTGCGGATTAAAAGGTTGAAGCGTGGTTTATTGAAGAAAAATGGATAAGAACTCCAACAGACCACCAAACAGGCAGAGGTACAAAGGGATAAGCAAAATCAAAACGGGTAAACAAGCGAAACTCGGCCAACGTAAATCAGTCAGATCGGCAACCAAAACCATAGGGCAAAGACAAAGAGAGTAAATCGATAAACAAAGAGAATTCGTACCAGGATATTAAACACAATTGAAAAGCTCTGTATGCTTTCGACATTTTGGTGGCACTTCTTCGCAACAATAGTCTGTTTGAACTGGGTTTACACTATATTGCCAAAAGTATTTGCTCGCTTGCCTTCACACGTGAGTTCATCCTGAAAAACTTACCATATAGAAGCACTTTGTAGTTCTACAATTACTGACTGTAGTCCATCTGTTTTTCTACATGCTTTGTTAGCTCCTTTCATGCTGTTCTTCAATGGTCAGGACCCCCCCACCACAGAGCAGGTATTATTTAGATGGTAGATCATTCTCAGCACTGCAGTGATGCTGAAATGGTGGTGGTGTGTTAGTGTGTGTTGTGCTGGTATGAGTTTTTAAATACCGTGTCCACTCACTGTCCACTCTATGAGACACTCTTACCTAGTTGGTCCACCTTGTACATGTAAAGTCAGAGACAGTCGCTCATCTATTGCTGCTGTTTGAGTCGGTCATCTTCTAGACCAGGGGTGGGCAAACTTTTCGGCTCAAGGGCCACACCGGGCAGGGTGGGTGCGGTGGTGGTTTGGTATTCACATTTAAACCTTTATTTTCGTGATTAAAGGATGAATTTTTGAATATAAATGAAACGTCAGACTCATCCTATTATGTGCACATGTGTAAATGTGATTTTTTAAATGCATTTTTTATTATTTTTATCTTTGTTTCTACTTGGTGTATCTCCGTCTAAACAAAACCAATTCAGCCTTTAAACATAAGGTAATGGTTTATGTGTAACATTTTATACCAGTCAAGTAGTTTGATCATGCTGGGGTGATAGTAGGGTTGCCAACCGTCCCGTAAAATATGGAATCGTTCCTTATTTGGAAACTAAACGCTGTGTTCTGTATTAAACTGATACTGGACGCATTTTGTTTTTTTGTTTATCAATTTTTATTAGTGGGAAAGAAATGCAGCAGATGAGACTGAGACAGGGCGATATGTATAAAACAGAAGAAAACTGCTGCTACTGTGGGAATTAGAAAGCGTTTGGTTATTATTCTAAGTAGTATTTACTTTTAGTCTCAGTAATGCCGTGTGTCCGCAGGTTATATCAGCAGAACAACCTGTTAATTACACCGCTGTTTGAGTAGCGCAGTGGGTAGAGCACATCACATATTTTTTCTCCATCCTAGGTTAGAATCTGGCTTAGGACCAAACAAAAGTAACACAGGCAGGACCGGTGCTATATGGATTATGTAAAAATGTTGTTGCACTGTTGTTACATGATTACATGCTGTTCTTTATGGATGTTGTTTTGCCTAAAACATGGTTCTGGTTTATTATTATAAAGAATAAAAATAATATATGAATCATTGTTCCTATGGCGGTGTGAGACACGTTATATTTTTTATAGGTGAAACCCTAACCGCCTGGCGTGCGCCATCTAGTGGAATCAATTAAAAAGATTAAATTAATGTGGTTTTAGGACAGTTTTGTAAATACTCAGCAGGCCGGATTAAACAGCCTAACAGGCTGTATGTGCCCCGCGGGCCGTGGTTTGCCCATCACTGTTCTAGACCTTCATCAGTGGTCACAGGACGCTGCTCACGGGGCGCTGTTGGCTGGATGTTTTTGGTGGGTGGACAATTCTCAGTCCAGCAGTGACAGTAAGCTATTTAAAAACTCCAGCAGCACTGATGTGTCTGATCCACTCATACCAGCTCAACACACATTAACACACCACCATCATGTCAGTGTCACTGCAGTACTGAGAATGATCCACCACCTAAATAATACCTGCTCTGTGGTGGTCCTGACCATTAAAGAACAAGGTGAAAGCAGGTTAAAAAGTATGTAGATAAACAGAAGGACTACAGTCAGTAATTGTAGAACTAGTTTTTCAGGATGAACTCAAGTTCATATGCGTGTGAAGGCAGGCAAGCGAATACTTTTGGCAATACAGTGTATACAGTGGGGCCAAAAAGTATTTAGTCAGCCACTGATTGTGCAAGTTCTCCTACTTAGAAAGATGAGAGAGGTCTGTAATTTTTATCATAGGTACACTTCATCTATGAGAGACAAAATGAGAAAAAAGTGTTTGGGATCATTGTCATGCTGGAAGACCCAGCCACGTTCCATCTTCAATGCTCTCACTGATGGAAGGAGGTTTTAGCTTAAAATCTCACGATACATGGCCCCGTTCATTCTTCCCTTAACACGGATCAGTCGTCCTGTCCCCTTTGCAGAAAAACAGCCCCAAAGCATGATGTTTCCACCCCCATGCTTCACAGTAGGTATGGTATTCTTGAGATGCAACTCAGCCTCCAAACACGATGAGTTGAGTTTTTACCAAAAAGTTCCATCTGACCACATGATATTGTCCCAATCCTCTTCTGGATAATCCTTATGCTCTCTGGCAAACTTCAGACGGGCCTGGACATGTACTGGCTTAAGCAGGGGGACACGCCTGGCACTGCAGGATTTGAGTCCCTCTCGGCGTAGTGTGTTACTGATGGTAGCCTTTGTTACTTTGGTCCCAGCTCTCTGCAGGTCATTTATCAGGTCCCTCCGTGTAGTTCTGGGATTTTTGCTCACCGTTCTCATGATAATTTTGACCCCATGGGATGAGATCTTGACCCCAAGGGAGATTATCAATGGTCTTGTACGTCTTCCATTTTCTTACAATTGCTCCCACAGTTGATTTATTCACACCAACCTGCTTGCCTATTGTAGATTAAAGCAATAAGCAACGAGAGGCCGTACGTTACTGTGATTTTAGCACGGGGATGATGTTTTTGACACGACGCGAAGCGGAGTGCCTAAAACTTCTTTCCCCGTGCTAAAATCTTAACAGTAACATACGGTCTCGAGTGGCTTATTGCTTTTATAAAATGGCGGTCAACATAAAATACAATAAATACAACAATTTTTAATCATAAATGTATTTATTGTGTATAAACTTACAATAAAGCATTCTTCCGCGACACAAGGTAATCCGATTAACAGTGTTGCTAGGCAACATGAGGGCGAAAATAACTTTAACTTTTTCCATTCAGTGGCGTATTAATATGGAATGATGTGAGGTGGTCCTAGGTGTGCGTTTATCGGGGATTTTACAACGGCTTCGAACGCAGCTCAGCCAATCAGATTTTAGGACCGAAACTATCCGTTTTATAATCACTCTTCCCAGCCTGGTGCAGGTCTACAATTTTCTTCTTGGTGTCCTTCGACAGCTCTTTGGTCTTGGCCATGGTTGAGTTTGGAGTCTGACTGTTTGAGACTGTGGACAGGTGTCTTTTATACAGATAACAAGGTCAAACAGGTGCCATTAATACAGGTAACGAGTGGAGGACAGAAGAGCTTCTTAAAGAAAAAGTTACAGGTCTGTGAGAGCCAGAAATCTTGCTTGTTTGTGGGTGACCAAATACTTATTTTCCACCATAATTTACAAATAAATTCTTTAAAAATCCTACAATGTGATTTCCTGAATTTTTTTCTCTCGTTTTGGCTCTCATAGTTGAAGTGTACCTATGATGAAAATTACAGACCTCTCTCATCTTTCTAAGTAGGAGAACTTGCACAATCAGTGGCTGACTAAATACTTTTTGGCCCCACTGTATACTAGAGAACACAGGTGAATGTAATTAGCATTAGGGTGAACATGATCTGTCAAGCGAGGGTTGATTGGTTGGTGGAGTCACATGATTGGCCGTTGTATCCTGGGAAAATTCTCAAAGTATATAGGCAGATCTACGCTTGAAGACCGGACAGAGACAGCCGCTTTGTTAGGAGGCGTGACAATATATTTATTGGTGTTGTATAATAAAGACTGAAAAGCTGCACAATTGCTTATTTGTGTTTTTTATTAACAGACCAAAAAAGAAGAAATTAAATGTTACTTACAGAGATCAGCTGGAATCTATATTCAAGGTGTGTATGTATGTGTGTGTAATAATAATGATGATATTTGTCTAGGTTGCCATTGGCTAAATGAAAACTGTGAGGGAGCTTATGTTGATTTTGGATTTAGATCTTGTAATATGCAGCAAAAAAAATAAAACAATGTGGCGCACAAAAGTTATTATACTAAATGTATCACAGCAACTAGTTTCAGTATAATGTTAGAACTACATCATTCCTTATATGGTCACATCACTCATCTTTCTTTATTACCTCATGGTGCTTCTTGTGATGATCTGTTCCTCTAAATTCCTCAACAGGAACTGGAGCTCAAAGTCATCAACATGTTAAAGAATGAATTAAACACGTTCAAAAAGCTCCTGAATGAAGATTACCCAGCATGCTCTGATCAGGAGGTGAAGAATGTGGAAGATCTGAGTAGTTTCAGAGAGGGGGCGCTAAAGATCACACTGAATGTTCTGAAGATTATGAACCAGACAGACCTCGCTAATGCCCTACAGAGTAGTAAGAGATCTAAATACTTAGTTTATTAATTTGTTTAACATTGGCTAAAAAAAGTTTCATATTCATTTTGGTTCTAGATTCATCTTGGCTTTTGATTGGTCATTAAATTTTATTACATAACGTTTATGAGCATGAGGTACTTGATATTAGATGAGAATTGTAACTATGATATTGGTCCCTACATCTCTACATAAGCCAATTATAATAATAGAGGTTTATATATACGTATATATATGCATAAAATACTTATTTTCCCCACTGTATATATATATTTTTATGGAAGGTTTATTTTAACAGAGAGACAGAATATCAACAAAAAATCCAGAAAAAAAACATTAAATAAAAGTTATAAATTAATTTGTATTTAATGAAGGGAAATAAGTATTTGATCCCCTACCAACCAGCAAGAATTCTGACCCCCACAGACCGGTTATGTGCACAAAAGGCACACAAATTAGTCCTGTCCCTGTATAAAAGACACCTGTCACAGAATCAGTTTCTTCTGTTCAAATCTCTCGACCACCATGGGCAAGACCAAAGAGCTATCAAAGGACATCAGGGACAAGATTGTAGACCTGCACAAGGCTGGAATGGGCTACAAGACCATCAGCAAGAAGCTTGGTGAGAAGGAGACCACTGTTGGTGCAATAATTTGAAAATGGAAGAAATACAAGATCACAGTCAATCGCCCCCGCTCTGGAGCTGGAGCAAGATCTCACCTGGTGGGGTAAGAATGATTCTGAGAAAGGTGAGGTCAGCCCAGAATTACATGGGAGGAGCTTGTCAATGATCTCAAGGGAGTTCTTTGATAGCTTTTTGGTCTTGCCCGTGGTGGTCGAGAGATTTGAAAGGAAGAAACTGATTCTGTGACGGGAGTCTTTTATACAGGGACAGGACTAATTTGTGTGCCTCATGTGGGGGTCAGAATTATTGCTGGTTAGGGGGATTAGGGGATTAAATACTTATTTCCCTTCATTAAATACAAATTAATTTATAACTTTTATTTAATGTTTTTTTTCTGGATTTTTTGTTGATATTCTGTCTCTCTCTGTTAAAATAAGCCTTCCATAAAAATTATAGAATGTTCAAGTCTTTGTTAGGGGATAAACTTACAAAATCAGCAGGAGATCACAGTGGGGAACACACACAGTGGGGAAAATAAGTATTTGATACACTGCCGATTTTGCAAGTTTTCCCACCTACAATGAATGGAGAGGCCTGTAATTTTTATCGTAGGTACTGTGAGAGACAGAATCTAAAAAAAAAATCCAGATAATCACATTGTATGATTTTTAAATAATTAATTTGCATTTTATTGCATCAAATAAGTATTTGATCACCTATCAACCAGCAAGAATTCTGGCTCTCACAGACCTGTTAGTTTTTCTTTATGAAGCCCTCCTATTCTGCACTCATTACCTGTATTAATTGCACCTGTTTGAACTTGTTACTTGTATAAAAGACACATGTCCACAAAATCAATCACACCCCAACCTCTCTACCATGGCCAAGACCAAAGCGCTGTCTAAGGACACCAGGGACAAATTGTAGACCTGCACAAGACATTGACTGTCAATCTTCCTTGGTCTGCTGCTCCATGCAAGATCTCACCTCGTGGGGTAGGGATGATCCTGAGAAAGGTCAGGAATCAGCCCAGAACCACACAGGAGGACCTGGTAAATAACCTGAAGAGCTGGGACCACAGTCTCAAAGATTACCGTTGAAGGGAGGATGGATTAGGTCATGTATAGCGAGATTTTGGCCAACAACCTCCTTCCCTCAGTAAGAGCATTGAAGATGGGTCATGGCTGGGTCTTCCAGCATGGCAATGACCCGAAACACACAGCCAGGGCAACTAAGGAGTGGCTCCGTAAGAAGAATTTCAACGTCCTGGAGTCACCTAGCCAGTTTTCAGACCTGAAACCAATAGAAAATCTTTGGAGGAAGCCGAAACTCAATGTTGCCCAGCGACAGCCCAGAAACCTGAAAGATCTGGAGAATATCTATATGGAGGAGTGGGCCAAAATCCCTGCTGCAGTGTGTGCAAACTTGGTCAGAAACTACAGGAAACGTCTGACCTCTGTAAAGGTTTCTGTACCAAATATTAAGTTCTGTTTTTCCATTTTATTAAATACTTGTTTCATGCAAAAAAAATGCAAATTAATTATTTAAAAATCATACAATGTGATTATCTGGATTTTTTTTTATTCTGTCTCACACAGTAGAAGTGTGTCTATGATAAAAAAATTACAGGCCTCTCTATTCTTTGTAGGTGGGAAAACTTGCAAAATCGCCAGTGTATCAAATACTTATATTCCCCACTGTATATATAATACAATATAATAATTTATTTAATAAACTATTATTTATTAAAAATTTAAATTACACACTGTGTTTATTGATCATGCAGTAAAATATTGATTACCTGTGTTTGTTTATTAGAACTTTTAGTCCCTGTAAATCAGAAAAAACTCAAATCCAACCTGACAGAGAAATGTAAAAAAATGAGGGGAGGAATCTCTCAGCATGGAAGCTCAGCACTTCTGAATGAGATCTTCACAGAGCTCTACATCACAGAGGGTTGGAGTGGAGACATCAATAATGAACATGAGGTCAGACAGATTGAAGCAGCATCCAGGAGACCAGCAGTACAGGAGATTCCCATCAAATGCAATGACCTCTTTAAAAACATGTCCATCAGAACTGTGCTGACTAAAGGAATCGCTGGAATTGGAAAAACAGTCTCAGTGCAGAAGTTCATTATGGACTGGGCTAAAGGAAAAGAAAATCAAGACGTCATCTTCATATTTCCACTTCCTTTTAGAGAGCTGAACTTGATGAAGCAGGAAAATCTCAGTTTGATGGAACTTTTTCATCAGTTTTTCCCAGAAATAAAAGACCTATCATCATTAGACTGTGATGCTTATAAAGTTTTGTTCATCTTTGATGGTCTGGATGAGTGTCGACTTCCTCTAGATTTTCAAAATAATGAGCGATTGTGTAACATAACAAAGTCAGTAAAAATGGATGTGCTGCTGACAAACCTCATCAAGGGGAACTTGCTTCCCTCTGCTCACCTCTGGATCACCACTCGACCAGGAGCAGCCAATCAGATCCCTCCTGAGTGTGTAGACCAGGTAACAGAGGTACGAGGGTTCAGTGACCCTCAGAAAGAGGAGTACTTCAGGAAGAGGATCAGTGATGAGAATCTGACTAGTAAAATCATCACTCACATAAAGTCATCAAGAAGCCTCTACATCATGTGTCACATTCCAGTTTTCTGCTGGATCTCAGCCTCTGTTCTAGAGAGAATTCTGGATGGAGCCGAGGGAAAAGGGATCCCCAAAACTCTGACTCAGATGTTCACTTACTTTCTGATCTTTCAGATAAAACACAAGGAACAAAAGTATCATGGGAAATCTGACCCTGATCCACACCAAACCAGAGAGTCGATACTGGCACTGGGAAAACTGGCCTTTCAACAGCTGGAGAAAGGAAACCTGATCTTCTATGAGGAAGACCTGACAGAGTGTGGCATTGATGTCAAAAACACATCAGTGTACTCAGGAGTCTGCACCCAAATCTTCAAAAAAGAGTCTGGACTGCACCTGGGTCAGGTCTTCAGCTTTGTGCACCTGAGTGTTCAGGAGTTCCTGGCTGCTTTATATGTATTTCTCACCTTCATCAACAAAAACAGAAATGTGCTGGTGGTGCAAAACACTGTATTCTTTGGAAACACTTTGTCTGACTTTCTGAAGAGTGCAGTGGACAAGGCCTTACAGAGTAAGAATGGACACCTGGATCTTTTCCTCCGCTTCCTTTTGGGTCTCTTGCTGGAGTCCAATCAGACTCTCTTACGAGGCCTACTGCCACAAACAGAAAGTGGCTCTTACAACAAAGAGGAAACAGTCAAGTACATCAAGAAAAAGATTAGTGAGAATCCCTCTCCAGAGAAATCCATCAATCTGTTCCACTGTCTGAATGAACTGAACGATGATTCTCTAGTGCAGGAGGTCCAAAAATACCTGAACAGAAAAGGTTGTGTTTGTCACGATGAACTTCGTCTGTCTCCTGCTCAGTGGTCGGCTCTGGTGTTTGTGTTGCTGAACTCAGATCAGGAGCTGAATGAGTTTGATTTAAGTAAATATTATCCATCACATGAAGGTCTTCTGAAGATGCTGCCATTGGTGAAAGAATCGAGACAAGCTGAGTAAGTAATTTATTAATAAATGTTTGGTTTAAGGGTTCATCACTTAAACACTAATAATTAGATTTATGAAACTGAGAAGGTGCAAAACTACATTGTTGCAGTCTGATCTCAAAATATGTCTGAAATTAACATCTAATTTAATAACTGTTTCTGCACCACCTACTAACTTGTACTCTGCTAATTATACTTAATATAAAATCTGATGTGAAATGGTGAAAATCATTAACCACAGAGCTCCAAAAACATCAAGTTTAAATGGTGAATGCAAGTTCAATAATAAAGAGAGAAATGCATTCATTATTAACAATAAAAAAATAATAAGACACGTGACATTGTGTTTTCAGGATAATTAATTTTACTCTGATGAAAACACTGTAATAATAATCAGATCAGAGCTCAGTTTACATAAACATGACATGTAAATTACATATTTAGACTCGTGCACTAGTTTTATACAGAATGTAGAATTTCACCTGAAAGCAGAAGTATTTGTATCTCTAACCCTGAATGTTAGTGACAGCAGTTTCTATGTAGAGCTTCCTGATAATAATTAGTTTCCAGTCATGCTGTGCAGAAATACAGCAGTGAGAGTGAAAAAATAGTGAGTAATTATGGAATGTAAATTCAATTCATATAAAATTATTGGATCACTTCATACTGGTCAGGACGATGGTGGACCCAGTGCTACTCAAAAAGTAGCACTAGTAGAAACACTCCATGGTGATGCACACACACAGAGTCACTATCAACTATGTTTTAGGATAGAGACGAAAATAAATTTTGTAAATTCTGTAAGTAATGTATTAATTATCAGTCGCCACACTGTGCTTTGGACTGTGTAGAAATGTGAAGCTTCGCCCCTTTGTAAATCAGTACAGTAGATCAGTCCAGCTATTGGTTGATTCATCAGTTCAGCTGCTTTCACTTTTATTTGAAATGTAATCTGATCTGATTATTTCTCTCCAGGTTGTGTCTGTGTAATCTCACAGATGAAAGTTGTAAAGTTCTGTCCTCAGTTCTCAGTTTAAACTCCTCCAGTCTGAAACATCTGAACCTGGGTAACAATAAACTGAAGGATTCAGGAGTGAAGCTGCTCTCTGCTGGACTGGAGAATCCACACTGTAAACTGGAGATACTGGAGTAAGATTTTAACTTTCAGTTTTATACACATGCATTCATTTACACTAATCACTTCATCCTGGGAAACAGGATAAACAAATAAACAATCTCAGGGTGACATACAAACACACACATACAAACACACACACTTTTAGAGACAATGTTGAAATTATTATGATTCAGAATCATTAATTAAGCTGCTTCACTTTTATCTGCACTGCAGTCTGGGTAATGTTATCAGATTCCACGTACTGCTGCAGAGTGACATTTTTAATTTCTCTGATTGATCTTTACAGGTTGGTTGGTTGTAACCTAACAGAGAAAAGTTGTGAAGTTCTGTCCTCAGTTCTCAGTTTAAACTCCTCCAGTCTGAAACATCTGAACCTGAGTAACAATAAACTGAAGGATTTAGGAGTGAAGCTGCTCTCTGCTGGACTGGAGAATGCACACTGTAAACTGGAGATACTGAAGTAAGATTTTCACTTTCACACTGTAGATACTGAAGATCCTTGTAGACTGAAGGCTGCTTTCAAGTGCAGTCAAGCAGTAGGTTTCTGTGAGATGAAACACGTTCGTGTGATTTACCATTAGAATTAACATACATATTGATGATTATTATTTGTATTTACTCTTGATGAATTGTTCGGCCACATTGGAAAAAACATTTACATCACAATTCGTTTACATCATAATTCGAACAGTTTATGTTGCATCTTTATAAATTTCAATTTCTTTTGGTGAAAAATTATCCCCACACTAGCCCCACACCACTTAAAAGCAGAAAGTGTGTTTTCTTTCATGTGCACACTATTAGATTAAGTCACACCAGGAGCCACTTAGAGTAGCTAGTTTACCCTCTGTGAGTGTTTTTGTGTTCAGAAAAAAAAAAAAACAGAAAATGTAGGGTACCATTGGGAGAACATGTAGACAGACAATAACTAAAAATGATCATTGAATCTATGAGCTCAGGAACCAGCTGCTCCACCCAAACATCCTGATATATTTTGAGTTTGGTGGTGATCAACCTCATTTGTTCAGGTTACTGTAAGCTTAGCAAATATTGTATAAAAAACACCACTATAAAGTAAAAACTTTTACATTTTCATTTGCAATGCAGTCTGGGAAATATTACTACCTACTGCTGCAGTGTGATGTCTTTCATTTCTCTGATTGATCTGATTATTTCTCTACAGGTTGTGTCTGTGTGATCTAACAGAGGAAAGTTGTAAAGTTCTGTCCTCAGTTCTCAGTTTAAACTCCTCCAGTCTGAAACATCTGAACCTGGGTAACAATAAACTGAAGGATTCAGGAGTGAAGGTGCTCTCTGCTGGACTGGAGAATCCACACTGTAAACTGGAGATACTGGGGTAAAATTTTCACTTTTACACTTCACTTTTATACAGAATATATGTTGCATTCTCTGAAGCATCCTTTTAATTTGAACAGAACTTTTGCAGATGTTTTATGGGATTTGTCATAACATCTGGAGGATGATTGTTTTTTTTACTGTAGCTCACTAATTTACCTGAGATTAGATCCTAAACAAGCAGCACCTGAGTTTCTGCTTCTGAACCTGCTGTATTAATTTATCATGGATGAAGAAAAAAAAGTCATAACTGCCATTTTTATCTTCTGTGTTCCTTTATACAAGAGTAAAATGAATTTTGTGGATTAGCTCTTTAGTAAGCAACATTTACAGAGGTAACAGTGACATTTTAGCAACAAACCAGTAATGACCAGTTTATATTCATCTGTGATCAATTCCACAGCAGCATGAGCATCAGAAAACTTCTACTGCTGGTTCAGAATCCTGAGACTGAGAGATTTTAACCAGAAATCATCAGTTCTCGTGGTTCAGTTAGTAACTTAGCTCTGACTTAACAATTTAGCTCTGACTTAGCAAATTAGCTCTGACTTTACATGTTAGCTCTGACTTTGCATTTTAGCTCTGAATAGCTGGCAGTTTAATGTTCTGAAATCAAATCAGGTTTTTCAGGATTACAAATTGTACATTATTATTTGATATCTACACTTCATAAATTGTTCAGTCATGTTGGAAAAAAAGTATTTACATCACAACCCACCACTGCTAGGTTGCTGCTGTTGGGCCCTTGAGCAAGGCCCTTAACCTTCAGTTGCTCAGACTATATGCTGTAACTGTAATGTAAGTCGCTTTGGATAAAGGCGTCTGCTAAATGTCGAAAATGTAAATGTTAACTTGGACAGTTCATATTACATATCATTAATTTCAATTTGTCCGACTTTAGCTTCTGACAATGCAGGGGTTCATGTGGTTCCTCCTGGTGGATAATAAACTTTTCCCATAAGACCCACACCCCTTAAAAGCAAGGAGTGTGTCTTCTTTCATGTGCACACACACACACTTTTAGATACATTAACTCACACAAAGACAAACACCACTATAACATTAAACAATAAAAACAAAACTATAAAATTAAACAATAAAAACAAAAGTATAAAATCAAACAATAAAAACACCACTATAAAATGAAACAATAAAAACACCACTGTGAAAGAAAACAATAAAAACACCACTATGAAATAAAACAATAAAAACACCACTGTGAAAGAAAACAATAAAAACACCACTATGAAATAAAACAATAAAAACACCACTGTAAAATAAAATATTAAAAACAACACTATGAAATTAAACAATAGAAACACCACTTTAAAAAAACACCACTATGAAATAAAACAATAAATACACCACTGTAAAATGAAACAATAAAAACACCACTATGAATTAAAACAATAAAAACACTACTTTAAAATTAAACAATAAAAAAATCACTATAAAATCAAACAATAAAAACATCATTATCAAATTAAACAATAAAAACATCACTATGAAATAAAACAATAAAAACACCACTATGAAATTAAACAATAAAGAACACCACAATGAAATTAAACAATAAAACATCACTGTAAAATAAAACAACAAAAACACCACTATGAAATAAAACAATAAAAACATCACTGTGAAATAAATCAATAAAAACATCTTTATGGAATAAAACAATAAAAACATCACTATGAAATTAAACAATAAAAACACCACTGTGAAATAAAACAAAAACACCACTGTAAAATGAAACAATAAAAACATCACTATTGAATTAAACAATATAAACACCATTTCTAAATTAAACTATAAAAACACCACTATGAAATTAAACAATAAAAACATATTTATGAAATAAACAATAAAAACACCACTATGAAATACAACAATAAAAACACCACTATGAAATAAAACAATAAAAACATCACTATGAAATTAAACAATACAAAACACCATTTTTAAATAAAACAATAAAAACACCATGAAATTAAACAATAAAAACATATTTATGTTATATATATTTATTTACCTATGAATCATTAATTCAGCTGCTTTCACTTTCATCTGCACTGCAGTCTGGGTAATATTATCAGATCTGCTACTTGCTATCTGATTATTTCTCTCCAGGTTGTGGGAGTGTAATCTAACAGAGGAAAGTTGTGAAGTTTTGTCCTCAGTTCTCAGTTTAAACTCCTCCAGTCTGAAACATCTGGACCTGAGTAACAATAAACTGAAGGATTCAGGAGTGAAGCTGCTCTCTGCTGGACTGGAGAATCTACACTGTAAACTGGAAATACTGGAGTAAGATCTTCACTTTCACTAAGTTTTATACACATTCATTAATTTCCACTAATCACTTCATCCTGGGAAAAAATCAGCATAAAAAAATAAACCATCTCGGGGCGACACACACACACACACACACACACACACACACTTTTAGAGACAATGTTGAAATGTTTACTGGCTCCTGTAGTAGTAAGTTAATTTATGTTTTGGTAAATTCCAGAAAAAACCAAATTAAGAGTAAATCAGTCCTGTTCTGTAGGGGTAAAGAACTATTTTGAGAACTATTCATCGCTCCTGGTTATTGAACTTACAACATTACGTTTGAAGTATTATAATGTTTATTAAAAGTTAAAGACATAGCATAAAACAGTGATTAAGGGAACAAACAACTGAGCAATAAGAACAGTAAAATAAAGGTGTAAATGCTAAATCAATACTTAGACTTAAAACTGAAAAACTTTGATATCAATCAATAATAGAGATACGTTGTTAAAAGAAATGGCAGAACCAAGCTCTTTGACGGAGCATAAAAAGAATTGAGTCTTCCTCTTGGAGTAGTCCTCTGGAGTCAGGAAGGTTACCTCACGTTGGAGCTTTCTCCCGGTCCAACAGATGGAGCAGTTTTACCTATCCTCTGCCCAGATCAGCTCTACAACATGGAACGTGGAGCTTGACGTCCGTTGTTGGCTTTTCTCCCTTGAGAAGATTTGTGGTAAGACTCACGCAATGTGTCACGTGAAGAAGTTGAATTCTGCTAGCGTCACCAAATCCGGATCATAGTGCTAAAAATGTAACCCTTTGGCCAACAGCACCGTTTCAAAAGTCCAGTAAAGGCAACCTGCGCACTTTAACTTAGACAAATTTACTACAACCGTAACTTAGTAACTTTTAACCAGGAGTCGAGACTGCAAGTTCTGAGATCTGCAAAACAGCCAAGAAGTCGCAGGCCACTTCTTCTCCTTCTGCTGATCAGCTTTGCCTGGTTCTTCTCTTGCACTGTTCTCTCCTTTCTGTTGCTGTTCACCTTCCTCTTTTAATTCCCTTACCAGTTAATCATAGGTACAGAAGTTTGCTCTTAGTCTCAAATATGCTTCTATACTAATAATTTCAAAATATGTTCTATAGCTTTAACACACATTACTATGATTGTGAGTTATTATGATAAACATAATCCATTGAGTCTATTGAGTGGATAGTGAACAACTTAATTCATACAAAACAATATGCCATGCAGATCAAATTTAGAACAACATACATTAATTGGGAATAATATGGCATATAATAATCTCCAATACTATCAATTGGGTTACAAGTTACAGTGGGGAAAATAAGTATTTGATACACTGCCTATTTTGCAAGTTTTCCCACCTACAAAGAATTAAGAGGCCTGTGAGACAGAATCTAAAAAAAATTCCAGAAAATCACATTATATGATTTTTAAATAATTAATTTGCATTTTATTGCATGAAATAAGTATTTGGTACAATGGAAAAACAGAACTTAATATTTGGTACAGAAACCTTTACAGAGGTCAGACGTTTCCTGTAGTTCTTGACCAAGTTTACACACACTGCAGCAGGGATTTTGGCCCACTCCTCCATACAGATCTTCTCCAGATCTTTCAGGTTTCGGGGCTGTCGCTGGGCAACACTGAGTTTCAGCTTCCTCCAAAATTTTCTATTGGGTTCAGGTCTGGAGACTGGCTAGGTGACTCCAGGACCTTGAAATGCTTCTTACGGAGCCACTCCTTAGTTGCCCTGGCTGTGTGTTTCGGGTCATTGCCATGCTGGAAGACCCACCCACGACCCATCTTCAATGCTCTTACTGAGGGAAGGAGGTTGTTGGCCAAAATCTCGCGATACATGACCTCACCCATCCTCCCTTCAATACGGCGCAGTCGTCCTGTCCCCTTTGCAGAAAAGCACCCCAAAGTATGATGTTTTCACCCCCATGCTTCACGGTTGGGACGGTGTCCTTGGGGTTGTACTCATCCTTCAACACGGCGAGTGGAGTTGATACCAAAAAGCTCTATTTTGGTCTCATCTGACCACATGACCTTCTCCCATGTCTCCTCTGGATCATCCAGATGGTCATTGGTGATCTTCAAACGGGCCTGGACATGTGCTGGCATGAGCAGGGCGACCTTGCGTGCACTGCAGGATTTTAATCCATGGCGGCGTAATGTGTTACTAACGGTAATCTTTGAGACTGTGGTCCCAGCTCTCTTCAGGTCATTGACCAGGTCCTCCCATGTGGTTCTGGGCTGATTCCTGATCTTTCTCAGGATCATCCTTACCCCAATAGGTGAGATCTTGCATGGAGCAGCAGACCGAGGAAGATTGACAGTCATCTTGTGTTTCTTCCATTTTCTAATAATTGTGCCAACAGTTGTTGCCTTCTCACCCAGCTGCTTGCCTATTGTCCTGTAGCCCATCCCAGCCTTGTGCAGGTTTACAATTTTGTCCCCCCAGCTCTTTGGTCTTGGCCATGGTAGAGGTTGGAGTGTGATTGATTGAGTGTGTGGACAGGCGTCTTTCATACAGGTAACAAGTTCAAACAGGTGCAATAAACACAGGTAATGAGTGCAGATTAGGAGGGCTTCTTAAAGAAAAACTAGGTCTGTGGGAGCCAGAATTCTTGCTGGTTGGTAGGTGATCAAATACTTATTTCATGCAATAAAATGCAAATTAATTATTCAAAAATCATACAATGTGATTATCTGGATTTATTTTTTAGATTCTGTCTCTCACAGTTGAAGTGTCCCTACAATAAAAATTACAGGCCTCTCCATTCTTTGTAGGTGGGAAAACTTGCAAAATCAGCAGTGGGGTAGCCCTCTGGACAATGGGGGTAGCCCTGTGGACAATGCTGAAAGAATCCCTTAGTCGTATCACCCATAAACATCACTTTTGGGTGTCTGTTCCCTTAGTCCAGTAACAATGCTAGAGGAAAGGCTGACCTCAGTGTGGTTCCAGTTCTGATGCTCGTAAATTTTGTAGGGAAGGGAAGCTACAAGGGGTAATCCAAAGTCCACATGTCCGGAGATCTTGCAAAAATAATATCAGTTGCACTTCAGTTGTTAGGGTGGTTGATTATCAACATCTTAACAGAACTTAAATAAAACAAGAAGATTGAAAAAAAAAAAGCATGTTTTAGTTGAATTAAGTTCAGATTTGGTTATAATTCAAAGTCCAAATGTCTGTAGAAACAAGATCCGTTGCACTACACTCCGAATCAGCGATTCAACTGCTTTCAATTTTATCTGCAATGCAGTCTGGTCAAATCTGTTTCTTTAATTTTACCTACTGGTGCAGGGTGACGTCTGGTTTTTTTTTTTCTCCAGATTGTGGGAGTGTGATCTAACAGAGAGAAGTTGTGAAGTTCTGTCCTCCGTTCTCAGTTTAAACTCCTCCAGTCTGAAACATCTAAACCTGGGTTACAATAAACTGAAGGATTCAGGAGTGAAGCTGCTCTCTGCTGGACTGGAGAATCCACACTGTAAACTGGAGATACTGGAGTAAGATCTTCACTTTCACACTGTAGATACAGAAGATCTGTTCCTATTAAAAGCCTCATTTACACCAGAAAATGAATTTAGCGGACCTTGTTTAGGACTCTTTTAAGTCGTCATTCTTCATCACATCCTAGCAGGATTGTTTCTTTTACTTTTTTCAGGAATAAAATATTTTGTAATAATGCATGCACAAAAATAATAATACAATATTACATATAGATTTGGTTGCTTAAAATACAGTGAACAGAGAATAGATTTATAATTATTAAATAAATTAATGATTGACAAATAAATGAATAAACAATTTAAAGTGTTTCTTGTACATTTTAAACATTATACATTGCTAAATATGCAGAGCTTTGTAATTAATAAAGAGAAAATACTAATCTATTATTTCTCTCCAGGTTGTGGGATTGTGATCTAACAGAGGAAAGTTGTGAAGTTCTGTCCTCAGTTCTCAGTTTAAACTCCTTTAGTCTGAAACATCTGAACCCAAGTTACAATAAACTGAAGGATTCAGGAGTGAAGCTGCTCTCTGCTGGACTGGAGAATCCACACTGTAAACTGGAGATATTGAAGTAAGATCTTCACTTTCACACTGTAGATACAGAAGATTCATACAGAAACTGTTATTGATGTGTGTAGGAGTTTGATCTTTTACTCATTTTCCCCACACAAGATAAAACACTTCATCATTAATATAATAGAATAGTTTTACATGTTGAAGATTTCTCAGTGATTTTTATTAAATGATTTTCTTCTGCAGGTTAAATTTCTGCAGTATTACAGATGAAGGTTTTACTGCTCTTGCTTCAGCTCTGAAATCAAATACATCATCACGTCTGAGAGAACTGCAACTGAACCAAAATCGTCCAGGAGAATCAGGAGTAAAACTGCTCAAAGATCTACAGGTGGATCCACAATGTAACCTGAAGGAACTACAGTGAGTTACTGTTGCTTTATACACAGACACACTTAAACACACTACTTAGACACATATTACATACTGTTAGGGGTGGCACTAAACCAATAAAGGTTTTTTGGAACTGCCAAGCGAACACCACACAAAGGATTTGGATGTAGTTTTTAATGGGTTTATTAAAGACAACAAAATTAAGAATACTCAGGGCAGAAGAAGGAGCAGTGAGGGGACCAAGATGCTGGAAGAGAGGCAAGGAGGAACCGGCTGGAAGATCTATTGGCTGAACTATTGGTCAAACTGGGGCAGTTCCCTTCAACTCCACCAGATGTCTGAAGCTTCTCAGAGTGGAGCATAATAAATTCACATGCACAAATGAGACTCCTGACACATACATTTGCAATGATATATCTATCTTATTGTAGAATCAGAAATGCTTGTTAGCATTATTATCATGGTTCTTCAGCGAACAGTGTTCTATCATTGTTTCAGCTGGTGAGCTGGTGTTTATTCTGGTTCTGATTGTGTTGAGTCTGATAGGTGACTGAAACATCTGATCATGTCTGATCTCTTCTACAGCTTTTGATTCTAATACACATTGAATTGTAAGAAGATGAAGAGCAGTGCTAATCTGAAGTTTGGAGTCTGTAGCGATTGACTCTGTGCACTATGAGCCTCAGCATCCGCTGACCCTGCGGCCTACCTCTTCATGGATGAGTTGCTGTCGTTCTCAATCACTTCCACTTTGTTATAATACCACTGACAGACGACTGTGGAGTATTTCATTTCACAGAAATTTCATGATTTGTTGCACAGGTGGCATCCTATCACGGCACCATGCTGGAATTCACTGAGCTCTTGAGAGCATTCAGTTTGCATGCCTAGGTGCTTGGTTTTATACACCTGTGGCTATGGACGTGATTAGAACACCTGAATTTAATATATATATATATTTTTTTTTGTTAAACATTTTTTATGGTAAATATTATTATTTTTATGTAAATATATATTGTAGCGTCGCCAGTGGGAGGGGCCGGCACGGGCTTTGCCCAGGGGGCCTTGCGGCCGTGGTGTCCGGGCTTACCGTCAGCGTGTATCCCAGTGAAGGGGCCTGGGTGGCTGCGGTGAGTGCTGGATAGGCGGCTTATATGTTTGTCTGTTGTATGAATGTATGTGTGTATGAATGAGTGTACGTCCTGGACCACTGGGTGGGCTGCCGGGGGCGGCTCACTCGCGGCCCCGGCGCTCGCCTTCCTGCTCGCCGGCGCCACAATATATATATATAATATCTGTAAAACAGTTTATGTGAATATAGTTGTACTAAATTATGCTTGTAGTGAAGTATGTTTTTACTTAAGTATTGATGTAGTATAGTTAAAAACTATGGTTGTAATAAAGTATGATGTCAGCGTAACCGACAGTATTTTTTTTTATCAAACACTGCAGTTTTAATCAATAAAGGTCTGATACTTCTGAAACTGATAATGTAACCTACATATTTTACATATCTACACATTACACATGATCTTAACGTGTCTTATTATGCACATATTTACTGTACATATTTAACAAACAATGACTGTTTTATAATTGCAGCAACTTAATATTTTGCAGGAAGAAAAAAATAGATACAACAGATGTGTTCAAAAAGCTAGTGCGCTTTCTACATAGACAGCATTTTATGTCATCCTATGCACGCTCCCGAGAAGGAGGCTGTTCGGGCATTTTTCATACATCTAGGAAAGCCAGTCATTTTTAAATAACCATCTGCGACCTTCACATTAAGACAACACAAAATGTATTCGGTTATTTTTTAGTTTTGTGCTTAATTAGCAGTTCAATAGGTACAGTAACGGTTGTTTAAAGTTAAAGTTGACTTTAAAGTTAATTACTGAGTGAATACGTTGAGCATTTCTAATGTTTTATGTACTTAGCTGTTTGCATATGTAAAACAATTTTTGTTGCTGCTCCCATGTCAGTTCTGTTCTAATTATTTGTCTTTTTTTGTTTACTACTAAATGTTTTGTATACTGGCTAATACACAAGGTGTTCTTTTAATCGTGTGACAGCCCTAATATATATATATATATATTTATATATATTAGGGCTGTCACACGATTAAAATTTTTAATCGAGATTAATCGCGATTTATTTTGCCTGCCCATTACAGCACATTGGAATTTAAAGAAAAAATATTATTTGTTTTTCTATGTTTCACATTTTAATTTGAGACTATTTACACATACTATGATTAAATTGCAGGAATTTTGCCTTTGTCTTCTAGAGGTGGGCGATACCGGGAATTTTGGTATCGATCCGATACCAAGTAAATGCAGGGCCAGTATCGCCGATATCGATACCGATACCGATACTTTTTAATATTTAAGCTTCACAGATCCAAAGGATCCAAAAGACCTAGGATAGAATTTCACCAAACATTGTACGTGACAACAAAATACTTTATTATCACAATCAACATTTTTGTTTAGAAACAATGGAACAGTAACAAAACAAAGTTTGCCTTAACATTAGGAAAATACCACCACAATACAAAAATAAAATAAAAATTCTCCCCTCACTAGACATCTTTTCCAGTTCCTTCTTTCTTTGTTTCTTTTTTCAAATAGAATTGTTCTTAGGAAAAACAATAAAAAATAAGGAATTTTCTTCCTTTCAGTTCAATTCTGTTTTTCCTTAAATAAACAGAGTGTAAAAAAATATCCCCTAACACAACTTAAAACAAAATCTCCTGAGGTAAAGGGCTGACAAACCACAATACAACAAAATTAAGACACCACAACAAATACTGTAAACAGTTTCAAACTTATTCTGTTTTTCAAGTCGAACAATACAATAAAATAATACAAAAAATAAGGAATTTCTTCCCTTCAGTGCACTTCTCTACGTTTCTGCAGCTCCGCGTTTTCTGCTGCATGGTTTTTCATGTGCTTGTAGAGGTTTGTTGTGTTTCCACTGTATTTAACAGCCCTGTTGCAAACTATACAGCTTGCTGTACTGTAGTTTCATTTTCTGCAATAAAATAAAGCCAAACGGAAGAGAGGAGAGCACTGAGTGGGCGGGCCAGGCTGAGCCTACCTGCATGGCTGTTTGGCTGGCGCCCCTGAGCCACGTGACGGTGCAACGACAAAAGACGAGAGGGGGGGAGGTTACGCTGCTCCGTGCTGTGTGACACAGCGCAGCGCTACTCTTACAGACAGAGAGACTTTGATGAATCCGCGTGCGCAGCAGTCAGTGCGTGCGGGAGAGAAAAAAAAGCTCGAGTATCGATCTTTTTGCACGAGTATTGATCAATATCAATACCAGCGTTGGTATCGATATTATCGATATTTGGATCGATCCGCCCACCTCTATTGTCTTCCAAATAAACAGCTGTTTCATACAGACAGTTCTTTATTTTTAAAATGTTTAATTGTTGAGCAATTGTAACAGATAAAATTTATTTTTTTCATTTTTTCCCATTACATGACTGCCACATTCATAATTTATAGTTACTTAGAGTTATTTTAAATGCAACAGTAATTATTTTTCAGTATAAATTCTACATTCCCTGCAAAATAAACGCTTGTGTTTCAATTTTTTGAACGAGATGAACGTTGCCTCGTCACTTTTATATTATCGCGCGAACAGTTTCCCGCCTCGAAGATGAGTTCGTGGCTTCACATCCAATCTTCCACCTTGCAGGCCTGTGTGTAAACGAAGCCAACTGCGATCTCTAGCACTGGTAAGTTAACAATTAATTGTTTATCAAATTTGAAATTGTTAGGTTTTTCGGAACATAAAAACGTACATTTAATATGGGCATTTTCCAAGCTTTACGACATCCAGGCCACGTGGTCTTTTGTCCAACATGTCGCCGGCTAGGCTCTCTCCCTGACTCCTACAGAAGGGGGGGGAGGCAGAGCCCGGGGCTTGTTAGCACACTTCATTGGCTCCACCAGCAGTAAAGGAGGAGGAGCCTAGCTGAGTTTAAAAACTGGCGGGGAGAAAGGCTAGGCCTCTTTCTTGCGTGGTTTTTCTAGACTGCAGGAGTAAGGAGCGCCGGTCGGCTTAGCTCTGATATATATTCACAGATTATTTTTACACTTAATAAAGTGTTTTAAAGAGTACTTTCTGGACTTCTCGACTGCTTTCTTCAGGACCTTTTTGAACCAAAAGATTCATCCTAACAAATGGTAGCCAGAGGATGGTTCAGGAGGTCTGAGGATAGCATCGAATCGATTCAGCTGACTGAGGTAAGACCAGGAATTCTGAAAAAATCTTTTGTACTCAGTACAAGGGCGCGCCTACTTAAGGTAAACAGACGTTCTCTGTATATATATTAGATGCATTTATTATTTAGTGTACTGAGTGTGAAAGTGAATCTCAGAATCCGTAAGTGTCTGATTAAATTACTAAAGTATCATTAGATAGTTTAAAACTGTGAATATATGTTGGAGCTAAAAAAATTTATGTTTCCTGATTGCTGAGTTTGAATCAGACCGAGCAAAATAAACGGTAAAGGGCTGTTCGGCAGAGGCTTCACCCGGAACACCATTGGAGCGAAACGTGTCTGTCTGTTTCAAAAGCAGGGGCGCGTGATTCGAAAGATCTAAGTTTTAACGAGTCTGGGACTGGGTTAATTCTATAGATCTCAAATTTTCGAGCGCTGGATCTAGAAGTCTGGCAGTTTGAGAAACGGGATTCTATGATTCGAGCGTTGGAAATAATAGGGTCTGGCAGTTTAAAAAACGAGATTCTATAATTCGAGCGTTGTAAAACCTAGGGTCTGGCAGTTTAAAAAAACGGGATTCTATGAATGAGCGAACGTTGGAAATCTATTACCTGGCAGTTCAAAGGACGGGGTTCTATGATTTGAACGTGGAAATCTTAGGAGTCTGGCTGTTCAAAGGACGGGATTCTATGAAAAAGATTGTCCTAAAATTCGGACTTGACGGTTTTGGGAACGGAGTTCGGTTAATTAGACTACTTTAAATTCTAAATTTGGTTCGAAAACAGTACATCGGGAGTTTGTTTGTCAGTGTTTCTGTGCGTATTTATATGTAACCTTTTGTTTGTCCGCCATCTTGCACACGCGTGTTTTTCTGTCTGTCCGCCATTTTGGCTTTCTGTCTGTCCGCCATTTTGTCTTGGGAATGCAACGTGGTCTCCCGTCTATCCGCCATTTTGTTTCTTGAGAACGCAGCGTGGCTTTCTGTCTGTCCGCCATTTTGGCTCTGTCTGTACGCCATTTTGTCTTGGGAATGCAACGTGGTCTCCCGTCTATCCGCCATTTTGTTTCTTGAGAACGCAGCGTGGTTTTCTGTCTGTCCACCATTTTGGCTCTGGGAGAGCTGAGCGTGGTTTTCTGTCTGTCCACCATTTTGGCTCTGGGAGAGCTGAGCGTGGTTTTCTGTGTATCCGCCTTTTTGGCTCTATGTGAGCAGCTTGCCGTATCTTGTCCATCGGCTATCTTTGTCTTTGTACGCCTGGATTGGGTAAGTGCTGCAGTTAATTTTATAATCAACTTTATTTTTATAATCTTAAGATAACTGAGTTAAGATGAAGTATTTATGGTACCTTATTAAGTGTGTTTTAAGGTAGATAGCGTTCTTGAACTTTAAGGTTCTTAAACCAGGAAAGGGGGTACTTAGAGTGGAATTCATCCATGTGTGACATAGGACATTTTCACACATAATTAAGGAAAATCTCCTTAATCAGAGTTGTTATAGTGAATAAGATTAAAATTTTGTGAGTAACACAGCGCTTGTTAGTCGTGATAGGAGATTTGCTGGGTGTATTGGTGCATGTATTATTGAGAGATTGCTATATTGTTTCTTTGTTTAATGTATGGGGTAGTGCTGGACAATAATTCGACATCAATATGTCGCAAGTGGGGAATGTTTCAATAGCGGGGATATGATTTTAAACAAATTCGATCAATACACATACATCCACGAATCCAGTGCTTAGTGTTACCGCTCTGATCGCACTGGTTACTGTAACACAGTAGTTTTTAAAGCACATTTCACAGACTGTAATTTTGCTTTTGCTTAAGTATGTTTTGTATTAGTAATTGTTACATTTTGAATAGCATCTGTTACCGAGCAAAATAAAAATAAAAAACGCTAAAGAAATCGCGAATTCAGTGAGTTGCGACAGGGAGTCGAGTCTTTTGTCTCGGTTCCTTTTGAAGAGCCGCGTGTTTACATGGCGACTGCCGGAAGAGTCGGTTCCTTTGTTTCGGTTAGAAGAGCCGATTCATGGATTCGAATCATTTTGCGACACATCGCTGGTGGTTGTACAGTTTGAAAAAAAGTTTTATGTCATTTGAAATGACGCATTACACATCCCTAACTGTTTTAATTGTTGCATCAACATGTTTCTTCTATTGCATTTGAATTAAAAACTACTGTTGAGGTTTGTATCCACTCCTGTTTACATTACACAGAGGAGACCCCCTGCTGTTTACTCGGTGAGTACATTTTAAATGAGTTATTTTCTACTTTTTGCTTGAGTGGATTTTCAGAGTAGTAACTTTACTTGTAATTAAGTAAAGATTAATTAAAGTAATAGTACTTTTACTTGAATACAATTTTTTGTACTCTTTCCACCTCTGATTAAGACATGTGTTGATATATTAGATTATATATTGTCAAAGCTTATGTTTATTTGAGAGTGAGGTCGTGTTTTTCACTGTGTACAAATGCTGAATACAAGTAAAAGGTAAAAGCTAATATGTTACTATATCTAAAATATTGTGTAGTTGTAAAGAGTGAGATTTCATAGCCCTATAAATCTTATGAGGTGTGATCATTTGTTTGCCTCTTGAATTAAATTGGAAATAATGCCAGAAGGTACCACTATTTCTGTAAAAGACAGGGACTCTGATCCCTTCTGGATTTGTGCAGAATTTTCTTTGTCTTTGTCTGCTACAGAAATATCCGTAGTTATACTAAGTGATCTTGCCAAATTATGTTCTATAACTGAAAGGAAAACATCTCACGTATCAAGTTAATGATTGTATAAATACTACAGTGTACTTCTAAAATTGAACATTATTATCAAATGCTGTAATGTACTTAATCCTACCACTTTTTACTAATTGCAGGAGATGGTGAACATCATGACTGTATTACTCTATCTATTTTTTCTGGGCCTGATAGGAATCCTGAATTGGAAATGTTTGTGAAAGGATTTGCATCCAGAGATGCTGCAACAGACAGGAAACAAGTGGGCTTAGTTAAAATTTTAGCAAATGATACTTTGTGTCATTGTCCCTCCTATTCAATTTAAGTGGAACTATTTAAGTAAAGTTTTGTTCCAATTTTACAGGACAATGCCAGAGGTGACACTGCCGACAAAGCTGTTACACACCTTCCACTGCTCACTAACGACATTATTTGTTTACAGGTCCAGCTAACACCAGACTTTGATTGAACTAACTTTAAAATTCTGTGCTTTCCAACAGGATAAACACATTTAGAAGGTTTATTTAATGTTTTATTTTCAAAATTTGATTGTAAAATTTGAAAAAAAAAGGGGGGAGTATTATGGCAGGAATAAGAATTTATGTTTAAAATGCCGCTTTGTGTATTAAATCCTGTGATACATTGTGCTGGGGCAGCTGGACTGGCAGACCTACGGATATGCATGCAGATTCAGGTACGTATATGCATGCAGATTCAGGGACGCCTGGTGAAGGTAATCTTCAGCCTTACCTCCTGTTTAGAGAAAAGCGAGTTGTAGCAATCTGTAGTATCTCTCAGCGCTGCTGCTTGCACGGACTCAGATGAGATGGACTCAGGTGAGATTAACCTTTTGCGACCCTGCGGTCACATATGAGGACATTACATTTTGGTTTTGTTATGCCTTATTCCTTGACCTGCTAAACTTCGATCGATTGTCCCCATTAGTGGACACTTTTGTCTGCCAGCTAGTGGTAGCAAAAGTACTAGAACACTAATAAAGTTTGTTTGCTTCTTTATTAAGATTTTGACGTTATGTTTTGCACTTTGGTTACATTTATGACAGGAGCGGTGGTTGCTCATTGCACGGGATTCAGGTTATATCGGGCACAGACATGGACAGTTCAGTGTCTCTGGTTCGCCTCGCTGGCATGTCTTTGGACTGTGGGAGGAAACCGGAGCACCCGGGGAAGGCCCACACGACAACATGCGGGCTCCGCGGAGGGGGGACCTTCTTGCTGTGACAGTGTGCGACGGTGCTACCCACTGAGCCACCGTGTCGCCCAACTAATAAGGTTAAAAACAAAAGGAATAGGAAAAATGCATTGAAAAAATCAAAGCTCGGGTCTCAGGAGATTAAATATAATTGCTTACACGGACTCCGGTAAGATTCAATTTAATTGGTAATATTTTTTGGAAATTGTTAATTGGCAATTGTTAATATTTGATGCTTGTGTTGTATCCGATGAATCTTTTCTAGCTAATTGATCAGGTAAACTCACTCAGTTTATACTATATAGTTTATTGAAGAAGTTAGATTGGTTCAATGTGGTGCAGTAAACCTTGTGGCAATACTATGCATGATCATAGATGAGTGCAGTTTAAAGATTGAGGAAACAGTGAAGAAAATAACTTGTTAGGAGAGAAGTACATGAAGGGGGGTGACTGGAGACCCAGGTCATAGGTTTCACAGACACACAGCAACCCAGCGGGGGGTTGAGGCCATAAACTGCAGGCCCTGCATGAGTAAAGAGAAGTCTGATATTTAATCTACTGTGTACTGGCTGAGGATGGTGGACACTTATGCAGTACCAAAGATGATGTAAAAATTATGAATACCAGATCTTGCAGATGTGTGTCATGGCTGTTGTTGCATTCTGATGTTTGAGTAAAGCAGTGTTCAAGAGGCATATGGGGTGCTGAGGTACAGAATGCCAAAGTAATGACATCATCAGACAAGAGGAAGGGAAAGCTGATGTGAGACTGGATGGAGACGTTATGCAGTGAAATCTCAAGACCGTGTGGGACAGTAGTGTGTTTTAATAGACATCCACCTGAAGATCTGGGTTCCATAATAAAAAGTGAGGGGTTCGGTAACATCTTATAGAGGTTTTGGATGTATTTTACAGTAAGGTATTAGAATAACAATAATTCGTGTAGAAAAAGTTTTGGTTACAAGAGTAAATTAGAAAGAGCTACAAGTGCTTGTGTTTTAGTGAGAGTAGGGATGCAGATACCATAGTGATGTGGGGTTAATGACATTTGTAGGGAGATGTAACAATAATACAATAGAGATAGTATATGTTGGTAGTACTTTGCAGTGAGTTAACTAAATGGAACTGTTTAAGTAGAGTTTAATGTGATTCAAGAAAGCCAAAGTGGATCAAAGCGCTGGTGATGATGAGCATGAGGGATTGGCTGACTAGGAGCAGGAGATGATCATGTGAGAGTCTGTTGGATTGTGGGAAATGGAGTCTGTATTGTCAGAAGCAGGAGGTGTGTTAGTACCAGTGACCAAAAGTTGGGGTAAAAAATCTGAATGAATAAATAATATAAGTCAGGGGTTTTGTTTGTAGGACTGATGGAAGTTGATATAGCAGAGCTGTTGTTATTTTAAGTATGGCAGAGTAAATAATAAATAGTGGATTGGTGATTTTGTATTGGGAAAAATGTGATTTAGAAAATTTGAAGGCTCTCTAGCATGCGGCGATGATGAACTAGGAATAAGTGTAGAAAATGTTATATGTAATGTGTATGCACCTTCTGCTCTGATCAGTTTGAACTGTTTGTTTCCAGGGGATCACTGTCGATTGCCCTGAAGTATATGTTTGTTTCCATAGGACCATTGTCGGTCGCGGTGAAGTGACTGTTTGTTTCCAGGGGATCACTGTCGATTGCCTTGAAGTATATGTTTGTTTCCATAGGGCCATTGTCGGTCGCGGTGAAGTGATTGTTTGTTTCCAGGGGATCACTGTCGATTGCCTTGAACTATATGTTTGTTTCCATAGGGCCATTGTCGGTCGCGGTGAAGTGACTGTTTGTTTCCAGGGGATCACTGTCGATTGCCTTGAAGTATATGTTTGTTTCCATAGGACCATTGTCGGTCGCGGTGAAGTGATTGTTTGTTTCCAGGGGATCACTGTCGATTGCCCTGAAGTATATGTTTGTTTCCATAGGGCCATTGTCGGTCGCGGTGAAGTAATTGTTTGTTTTCAGTAGACACTGTTGTTGTACTGAGGTTTACGTTCTTTTGTCTGAGTTGTGTTTGGACAACCGAGTGAGTTGTGCCAGTGAATGTTAAAAGAATACTCGTATTCTTCGACTAGGCAGGAATCTTCTGTTCTAGGGTGTCTCGTTAAAACCAGTTTATCTTTGTCTTAATACGTGTTACAGATTTTGCTCGAAAGGTTGTTTAAAGCGGTCTAAAATGTCTAATTAACACATAGAGAATTTATCCATGTCTCACCCACTAACTCAGGAACCAACTCCAACCAACATCAAAGCTTATAAAGACAATTACACCTGTTTCAGGAGCAACAAACCAGAACCGATAAACAGGGGACATTTTTCAGAAGGGATGTGTGTATGAATGGGTGTCTGTCCCTAAACCACTGAATGAACTGCCAAAGGCAGCTCACTTGCGGCCCTGACGCTAACCTTCCTTACTCGCCGGCGCCACATTGGTGTCAGAAGTGGGATCGTGGTGTTTGGGTGGCTCTGATGGTTTGGTGAGCCAATATGCCCGGTCTGTGCGAGTGCGCTAGCCCAGGTGGCTGCAGGGGCAGGGTGCCCGGTCCAGCAGTGGGTGGAAGAGCGGCTCGGCAGTTTAATGGGGTGCGGTCCGGACATGGAGCCACCCAGTGGACGCTGGTGAGTGGGTCACCGGGACGGTTGACCATTAGGGAGGGGACAGTGTAGCGTCGCCACTGGGTCTGGCACGGGCTTTACCCAGAAAGCCTTGCGGCAGTGGTGTCTAAGCTCACCGTGGCCGTGTATCCCGATGTTGGGAGTGGGGTGGCTGCGGTGAGGGCTGGGTAAGTAGCTTATATGTTTGTCTGTTGTATGATTGTATGTGTGTATGAATGGGTTAAGTGGCTAGAAGGGATGTTTGGGCCATGGAAGGAAGTTATTACGAGTTTAGTGATGTCAGTATGAGAGTGTGGGATTGGCAATTTTAGTGGTATGTTGAGAATTCTCTTGTAGATAATTAGAAATAATTACTGATAAATGTTAAGGTGTGGTTCCTCTTTCACTGACAAAGGTATGGTGGGCATGCCTTGACTCCTGGTGAGTCCAAAGGATCCGGTGTGGTTAGAGTCCATGCCAGTTTGGTCAGAGTCCAAACTCAAAGCCTGGTACCAGGTCAGTTGGTCCGAGTCCAACTGTGAAAGCCTGAACGGGTTCAGGTCGGTTGGTTAAAGTCAAACCGTTTGTGTGGTAAGTTATTTTCTGGTCCGTGTCGAGCAGTCGGCCCTGAAAACCAATATAGCAATTGCTTTGTGGAATAATCAGTGGAATTGATTGTTTCCTATTGCATGGTTAGCAATTGGTTAGTAAAGTCAGTGAGGCTAGAACTGGTCAGGGAAACTACTTACCGGGGTCTTGGTGAGGTCAGTATGTGTAGGATTGGTAATTTTAGTGATATGTTGTTGTTGTGGTATCCCGTGCATCAGGATATTAATAGAAAAATTTGTGATAGAAGTAGTGAGTAGAGGAAGCAGAGGGGGGCAGGATCCACCAGTTATCCAGATGGTGTTGGCTGATTTGTCGAGATATCAGGTAGATGATGATGAGGAGGATACCCTTGAAGGTGGGCCGGAAGACCCACTTCGAGCAGTATAAGTGCTACTAACTCTGCTTAATTAAAGGTAAAACCGACCAGACAAGACGAGGAGAGAGGACCAGCACTACTGATCACACACCGTGATGAAGGAAGGAGACTTGGAAGGACTGGCAGAGGCAGACACTGAGGGGACTGGAAGACCCACTCCAAGGGACAGAAGTGCCACTAACTGGACCTGCCTACAGGGAACTAAACACAGCAGAAAGCCCGACAAAACCAACCATGTGGAAGAAGAGTCCAGCGGAATCAACGGAGCGGAACAAGACGAGGGGGGAGAATTTAGTTAGACTAGGAGAAAAAAACATAAACATATAGTTCGCAGACACATAGACCATCTTTGAAAACACTAGTTAAGTGCAACACACATAGTTTAGCTACAAAACGCAAGGGGTTAGTTCAGGATTGTTTACAATGTATATATGTTTGATACTCTGCTATTTTTAGCAGGGATATTCTCTGTGTTTCAATGTTTGTGTTGCTGTGGAAACAGGTAAGACCGACAGGGGAGAATCCATAGGACATTAGGAGTCATGCAGAGACACAGGAGCTATGGGCCCCTTCTGAATATCTGCAGCTCTGTCTGGTGGAGGACAACCTGAACGGACTTCCTGTAGAAGCCACGCACCCATTGTTTTTATTTTATTTTTCTCGTTTTTGATTTCCTATTTTTTAAATTACTTTATTTTGATTTCCTGTTTTTATTATTTTTTGTTTGTTTTAGGGTTAGGAGCTGTTGCGATAGGTACGGTTCCTTTAGTTTAACTGGTAGCCTTTTTATTTTTAGAAACGTTTTATTGTATAAAATTCAGCCCAGTGGCCATGTAGTCAGAAGGGGTTAAATTGGGGGGTTGCTGACAGCTATCCTTATCTCCTGGGATCTAGAAACACCTAACCTATAGTTAAAAGTTATTGTGAAAGCATTAAGATGCTTTCAAGGGGGGCTTGTTAGGTTTTTCGGAACATAAAAACGTACATTTAATATGGGAAGTTTTACGGCATTTTCCAAGCTTTACGACATCCAGGCCACGTGGTGTTTTGTCCAACATGTCGCCGGCTAGGCTCTCTCCCTGACTCCTACAGAAGGGGGGGGGAGGCAGAGCCCGGGGCTTGTTAGCACACTTCATTGGCTCCACCAGCAGTAAAGGAGGAGGAGCCTAGCTGAGTTTAAAAACTGGCGGGGAGAAAGGCTTGGCCTCTTTCTTACGTGGTTTTTCTAGACTGCAGGAGTAAGGAGCTCCGGTCGGCTTAGCTCTGATATATATTCACAGATTATTTTTACACTTAATAAAGTGTTTTAAAGAGTACTTTCTGGACTTCCCGACTGCTTTCTTCAGGACCTTTTTGAACCAAAAGATTCATCCTAACAAAAGTATCGGTATCGGATTGATATCGGCGATACTGGCCCTGTATTTACTTGGTATCGGATCGATACCAAATTTTGCAGTATCGCACATTACTAATAAAACATTTAGGCTTGTATTTCCACTTCATTTCTTCTGGAGGAGGGAGGAAGAGGGTTCCTGTGTCTAGTCTGGTTAGCTTTTTAAAATTCCAGACATGGTTACTGCCCTCATCGAGATGAAACGAACTAAAGCAGGACAGGCTTTCATGGAGAGCCTGGTATTTCCCTCTAACGGACCTAGTTGAAGACAATGGGGCGGAGTTAAGCAGTGACCGCCCACTGTGGCCGCAGCTGCTCGGAGTAGGCCTCATGTAAAGCGCGTAACTCCACTGTTTTTCCTCAGTAAATCGGTCCACAATTGATTTGATTTATTCCACATGACATTTTTTTTTGTAACAAATGTTTAATTTGATAAGTTTTGCAGTTTTAAACATGTTAAAAAAGAAATTCAACATTTTTAACATTGTACAATTAGACATGACATTGTAGCCAAAAACCCATACTAGGAGATGAGGCAGTGTGTGATCCAAAATTAGTCTAAATTAGTAAAATTAAAGTGAAATTGGAATAAAACAAACAAAATGCTTCAGAAACCTTTCAGTGCTTGTGAAAGTAGCATTAGAGACAAGTTAAAGGAAGATGTACAACTAAAACACCTGCAGCGGTGTACGAGTTTTTATTGAAGGTAATTAAAATGTGAGAGTTAAATAGTGTTTACAAATGTGTAATATATACATGGACAATGCTTGTGTTTGTTGCTATAGTTTTTGCAGGTTTGTGTGTGTGTGTGTGAGAGTGTGAGAGTGTGAGAGTGAGAGAAATCTTATTTTCTCATTTCTATTCACTGTTTATTGTTTACCGCTTTGGCAATAGTGTATCTAATTACATTCATGCCAATAAAGCACCACTGAACTGAACTGAACTGAAAAAGAGAGTAAAAAATGTAAGTAAAATAGGTGGAAATGACTGGACTGCAAGAGCCATTAATGTTTTGTCAAATTGGGTGTTAGGGTCATGAATGTGTAAAGCAGTGTTTGGATTCTACTTATAAGTCGGTGTTAGCTGCTAAAGGCATTTCTGAGTTTTAATTTTTTTTTTTTAAAGTGCATCTTTATAAGTGAGATGTATCAGAAAAAAAAACTTAAAATAGACTTGAATCTGTTTTGTGAGTGTTAGAAAGATCAGTAGAATGTGAATGTTGGAGCCATGTGTTGTTTTAGAAATGTGTCAGTACATGTGAACTTAAAGCTGACACGGTGATGTTCTGTAGATCTTACAGCACAAATATGTAGGAATGACTGAAATAAATGTTAGTGTGTTGTAATATTCTTCTTATTATCAACATTATTATTCTAAATTGTTATGTTTACTTTTTTCTTCCATTTGTTCTTTCAGCTACATGACAGTTAAGCACCCTGGACTCGACCTAGTCCTGCTTGGTAGCTGTGTTTTACTTCGCACTAAACAGCCTATTTTTCTAGTAGAAAAGGAAGCTCACATCCGCTTATAAATACATGTGGAAAACACCAAGGTCTGGTTTATCCTTTTCAGCCTGTGTCTACAAGAAGATCGGGTTTCCTCGGCATATTTTTACGTGTAATAAGATGTGAAATGTGCGCTGCGTCGCTTTACGCATCAGGAGCGGTGTGCTGTTTTAGCAGAACACAAGGAAACAGAGCATCGTTAGGTTCCCTTTGCGGGCTTTTACATGAACGAGAGAACTTATGTTCGGCCGACGTGCACTTTATTACCTCGCATTTTATATCAGGACTTGTATTTTAATCACTATTTGCCATGAGAAAACACAAGTGCGCATGTGTCACGAAAGCACACAGACGCTGCGCTGGCCGAGTTGAGTCTACACAGTTCTCATGTGTGCTATAAAGCCCCGCCCCCTCTCGTAAGAGGGAGGAATCTCTGTACAACAGAGCACAGCGCTTCACTCGCTCTTTCTTAGCGCCGTTTTAGCTCCAACAACGATGGTAGAAGAAGCTCCAGCACCGGCCAGCTCGGGCCCCGCCAAGGCTCCTAAAAAGAAGACCGCGGCCAAACCCAAGAAAGCGGGTCCCAGCGTCGGCGAGCTGATCGTCAAAGCTGTTTCCGCTTCCAAGGAGAGGAGCGGCGTGTCCCTGGCCGCCCTGAAGAAAGCTCTGTCTGCAGGTGGATACGACGTGGAGAAGAACAACTCCCGCGTCAAACTCGCCGTCAAAAGCCTGGTGACCAAGGGCACCCTGGTGCAGACCAAGGGCACCGGCGCCTCAGGCTCTTTCAAGCTCAACAAGAAGCAGACCGAGGCGAAGAAGCCCGCGGCCAAACAAGCCGCCGCTCCTAAAGTGAAAAAGGCCGCAAAGAAACCCGCCGCTGCAAAGAAGCCCAAGAAGGTAACAGCTAAGAAGCCCACAGCTAAGAAGTCCCCCAAAAAGGTCAAGAAACCCGCTGCGGCCGCTAAGAAAGCCACCAAGAGCCCTAAGAAAGCTAAGAAGCCGGCGACCCCCAAGAAGGCAGCCAAGAGTCCTAAAAAAGCCAAGGCAGCCAAACCCAAGACCGCTAAGCCCAAAGCGGCCAAGGCCAAAAAAGCTGCACCCAAGAAGAAGTAAACATGTTCCTGTTTTATTACTTTTATTTTCTTAAAACGGCTCTTTTAAGAGCCACCTATTTCCTCCCATAAAGAGTCGTTTCCTAAACACATACAGTGTATCACAAAAGTGAGTACACCCCTCACATTTCTGCAGATATTTAAGTATATCTTTTCATGGAACAACACTGACAAAATGACACTTTGACACAATGAAAAGTAGTCTGTGTGCAGCTTATATAACAGTGTAAATTTATTCTTCCCTCAAAATAACTCAATATACAGCCATTAATGTCTAAACCACCGGCAACAAAAGTGAGTACACCCCTAAGAGACTACACCCCTAAATGTCCAAATTGAGCACTGCTTGTCATTTTCCCTCCAAAATGTCATGTGACTCGTTAGTGTTACTAGGTCTCAGGTGTGCATAGGGAGCAGGTGTGTTCAATTTAGTAGTACAGCTCTCACACTCTCTCATACTGGTCACTGAAAGTTCCAACATGGCACCTCATGGCAAAGAACTCTCTGAGGATCTTAAAAGACGAATTGTTGCGCTACATGAAGATGGCCAAGGCTACAAGAAGATTGCCAACACCCTGAAACTGAGCTGCAGCACAGTGGCCAAGATCATCCAGCGTTTTAAAAGAGCAGGGTCCACTCAGAACAGACCTTGCGTTGGTCGTCCAAAGAAGCTGAGTGCACGTGCTCAGCGTCACATCCAACTGCTGTCTTTGAAAGATAGGCGCAGGAGTGCTGTCAGCATTGCTGCAGAGATTGAAAAGGTGGGGGGTAAGGCTGTCAGTGCTCAGACCATACGCCGCACACTACATCAAATTGGTCTGCATGGCTGTCACCCCAGAAGGAAGCCTCTTCTGAAGTCTCTACACAAGAAAGCCCGCAAACAGTTTGCTGAAGACATGTCAACAAAGGACATGGATTACTGGAACCATGTCCTATGGTCTGATGAGACCAAGATTAATTTGTTTTGTTCAGATGGTCTCAAGCATGTGTGGCGGCAATCAGGTGAGGAGTACAAAGATAAGTGTGTCATGCCTACAGTCAAGCATGGTGGTGGGAATGCCATGGTCTGGGGCTGCATGAGTGCAGCAGGTGTTGGGGAGTTACATTTCATTGAGGGACACATGAACTCCAATATGTACTGTGAAATACTGAAGCAGAGCATGATCCCCTCCCTCCGGAAACTGGGTCGCAGGGCAGTGTTCCAGCATGATAATGACCCCAAACACACCTCTAAGACGACCACTGCTTTATTGAAGAGGCTGAGGGTGAAGGTGATGGACTGGCCAAGCATGTCTCCAGACCTAAACCCAATAGAACATCTTTGGGGCATCCTCAAGCGGAAGGTGGAGGAGCGCAAAGTCTCGAATATCCGCCAGCTCCGTGATGTCGTCATGGAGGAGTGGAAAAGCATTCCAGTGGCAACCTGTGAAGCTCTGGTAAACTCCATGCCCAGGAGAGTTAAGGCAGTTCTGGGAAATAATGGTGGCCACACAAAATATTGACACTTCAGGAACTTTCACTAAGGGGTGTACTCACTTTTGTTGCCGGTGGTTTAGACATTAATGGCTGTATATTGAGTTATTTTGAGGGAAGAATGAATTTACACTGTTATATAAGCTGCACACAGACTACTTTTCATTGTGTCAAAGTGTCATTTTGTCAGTGTTGTCCCATGAAAAGATATACTTAAATATCTGCAGAAATTTGAGGGGTGTACTCACTTTTGTGATACACTGTACATATAAGCATGCATGCGAACATAAAACTATTCATACATGCAGCCATTTATACATACATATTTTGTGGAGAGTGATAAGCAAGGAGTTCAAAACACTAAACATGTCTGGTCCTGTTTTATGTGTAATAATGATTTTGTCACACATCCTCATAAATGTGTATATGTATGTGCACTCACGTATATGAGCTCTTTTCATAATGTAAATGTTATTGTGTCATAATATAATGTAATTGTTGCTTAAGAGAAGCTTTTCTGTATCATACATTACACGGGCGGGAGAACGGAGGAGAAGAGAGGGGAGGAGGAGAGGGGCAGTATGTGAGGGGGCGTGTATGTGTTTCCCTGGGACATGACGGCGCGTTTAGGATTGGCTCAGCTGTGCCGTCGCTCTAAGTCAATAGGAGAGAGGCCAGTTTGCCCATATCATACCGTTTCGAGCTCTCTCCCAGTTTACTTCAGTGTTGTTCCACGAACACATCTGATCATCAAAATGAGTGGCCGAGGGAAGACCGGTGGCCAACTCCTTTACGGAGATTTTATGTTTAAACATGATCATTTAAATATAGACTGGCTAAATCAAACCAATAAAGATATTTATAATATAATTAATAATCATTATTATGGTGAAAAGATACAATACAGTCAACTAACCGAAGAGGAATCGACAAAAGTAAGAAAAAATTTCTCCTCTAAAAACATCTCTGAAAACATACGTGATACAATATGGTTAATAACGGTTGGAAGACTCCCAGTAAGAGTTATCGTTAAATGGAGTTGCTTTGTAACAACAACATTATGCCCGATACAGGGCTGTTTACAAGATGAAACCATCGAGCATCTACTAATAAATTGCAGTAGATCAATTGATATTTGGAACAAAATTAAAACTTTAAACTTAGATTTTGAAATAAATAAAAAAACAATTATGTTTGGAATCTTCGAAAATACTTCTCAAAGAATAAATGACCTTTATTGGTTAGTTGTCTGTATTGTTAATACAAAAATCTGGAAAACTAGGTGTAAAATGATTATCGAACAATGCAATATACCCCCAGATATTGTTTTTAAACAAATTGTATGCCATCTTAGAAGACTAAAAAATGAAGACTTGCGCACAAAAAAAACTCCACTTCCTTGGTCAATATTAAGACTGTAATCTATTTTGTTACACTCAGCAAAAATTTTGAGTATTAATAAAAAAAATAAAAAAAAAAAAAAATTAGAATAATATATGAATAAATAAATAATAATAATTATAATAGAATACATAAATAAATAAATAAACATCTATAAAAAAAAATAATAATAATAAAAAAAAAAAACAAGATCTGAGGACACTCTTTCTGTATTTGTTTTATTCTTGGAATTGTAATAAATACTTTGGGCTGATGTAATTATTTTGATGATGTATTGATCTGCATATATTTGTAATGTGATTTAATTTTGTCAAATAAAGCTATTTAAAAAAGGAAGACCGGTGGTAAGACTAGAGCTAAAGTCAAGACTCGTTCATCCCGTGCTGGCCTTCAGTTCCCCGTGGGCCGTGTTCACAGACTGCTACGTAAGGGTAATTACGCCCACCGTGTGGGCGCTGGTGCTCCTGTCTACTTGGCTGCCGTGCTGGAGTATCTGACCGCCGAGATCCTCGAGTTGGCTGGTAACGCCGCCAGAGATAACAAGAAGTCTCGTATCATCCCTCGTCATCTGCAGTTGGCCGTGCGTAACGACGAGGAGTTGAACAGACTGTTTGGAGGTGTAACCATCGCTCAGGGCGGTGTGCTGCCTAACATCCAGGCTGTTCTGTTACCCAAGAAGACCGAGAAAGCAGCCAAGGCCAAGTAAAGTCGCTCTCGTGTTATAACCAAAAGGCTCTTTTAAGAGCCACCCATTTCCACAGAAAAAGTGCAATTTCCCCAGATAATGTGTAAATAAATGTAATATCGTTTCATAGATTCACACGGTGTAAAACACATGATTTATCACATGGTAAAATTAACAAATCAATATTTACGATATATTTTTTCTCTATCTATCTTTACATATATCACTATATACTGCATGTATACACAAGTGAAGTTACAGATCTCTTGCAGTAGCAAAACCAACAATATAGACGATTAAAAGTGGTGCAACAAACGTGTTTGTGTAATACACATGGAACAAAAATAATAATGTTAAAAATAACAATAATAATAAGCAAAATGAACGAAATAATCAAGAATATTTTTTTAAAAAGGTATATACTTTAAGTGCGATTGTAGGCTGTGTTTTAAAAGCACAAAGAAACAAAGGAAAGTATTATAAATCCCGCCAACAGCATAGAGGAAATATTATGTTTTCTGCAACGAGGCAGCGGCAGAACGCCGACCAGTAAGCGACATTTGACGTAAGCACGTTCGTCCAATGAGAAAAGTGCGTCATCAAGACGCCCAATAAGCGCAGAGCGGCTCTGGTACTTAAAAAGAGCGTGTTGGGCGGGCTAACATATTCTGTCCTACAGTTGGTGAAGTGCAGAGTTCCAGACACGATGGCAAGAACCAAGCAGACCGCTCGTAAATCCACCGGTGGTAAAGCGCCGAGGAAGCAGCTCGCCACTAAGGCTGCCCGCAAGAGCGCCCCGGCTACTGGCGGTGTGAAGAAACCTCACCGTTACAGGCCAGGTACCGTGGCTCTGCGTGAAATCCGCCTTATCAGAAGTCCACTGAGCTGCTCATCCGCAAGCTGCCCTTCCAGCGCCTGGTTAGAGAGATCGCTCAGGACTTTAAGACCGATCTGCGCTTCCAGAGTTCTGCCGTCATGGCTCTGCAGGAGGCCAGTGAGGCTTACCTGGTCGGTCTGTTCGAGGACACCAACCTGTGCGCCATCCATGCCAAGAGGGTGACCATCATGCCTAAGGACATCCAGCTGGCCCGCCGTATTCGCGGAGAGCGTGCTTAAACAAACCCACTCCATCCAGTTATCCTCAAAGGCTCTTTTAAGAGCCACTTACATGCTTCCACTGAAATGGGCATTTTTCATAACTTTTTTTATTTATTTATTATTCCATTGTGTGTGCGTGTTCCGAGTTATAATTTAGTTATATTTATCAGTTATAAATATTAGGAAAAACTTGTTAATGTGTTTGTGTGTGTGCAGAGATGTACTTTACATGTTCTTACAACAATTATAAGCAAGGTTACATAAGTACAGCTGATTAAAGATTGGCAGGTGGTGTCTTATAACACATGATTAATAATGTTTATAGTGGTGTATGTTTATGGGGTTCTATAAAGCATTGAGAGTTAGTAAGAGTAATATAGTAGTTATGAGTAGTAGAGTAACAGAACAAAAACATGCCAATAAAGAAGAGTGAGCGGTAAATTGCAGCGGTTGTTAAAATATTACGCTACTAATGCAAAAAAAAGAAGATTAATAATTAATAATTATTATTCAGAATAATATAACAATAATAAAATACTATTCTAGGTACTCAACACAGGGTAATTAGAGAAATTTTAGAACAGACATACTGCAAAATATTAAGTGTAAATAATCATAATTACTCATAATAATGATTTTTTTTCTATTATAGTTGTAATAATAGTATTATTGGTGATGGTAGTAGTAGTAGTAACTGTAATTATAATGTTATGACCAAAATGTGACCAAAATGTGAAAACACGAACTAAATCTGTGTGTTTATGTGTGTATGTGTGTGTGTTTTCTTTTATGTATGTATATTTTTATGTATTTTTATGTAATATAAAAAATTGTTAGGAGGATTTAGTGGCGTTGGTGTTGCACGGTGTACACAGTCTGTATTTTACACAGAGATCGTATTAACTGATTGTAGTGTAATCTACAGTATGGCTGTACATTGGTAGAATGTAAACACGCTGGATGAAGGCATAAGGAATGAGCAGAATATTGAATGTTTACCATAAGACTGGTTATTGTAATAATGGTAATAAAACAACCGTATTCACAATGATGCCTTTTCTAATTTGGTAATTCATGTGTTTCAGCCGCCACCATAGCTAACAAGTGTTAACAAGTGTCATAAGCGAGTGAGATAAAGACCATGACTGAATTAGATTAAAGGGGAAGGCCACTTCCTGTTCCAGCAGGACTATACCTCTGTGCACAAAGCAAAATCCACAAACATAAAGAGAAGCTCGACTTCAAGAAGCTCCAGTGTCCTGCACAGAGGCCTGACCGAAGCCCCACAGCACAGCTGAGGAATTAAAGTTTTTGGTGGCACTCACACTCAGGCTGGCACTCATTGTGCTCGCTACCTGATTTGAAGGCATGAGGACCCAGGTGTGGTTCGTCATCTCCAGGTGCGTCTTGTGTTCCTAGGCAGCACAGATGATATCTGTTGAGCTCAATTTAAAACCTCCTTTTAACCCAAACTATAATAACCCCAAAATGTTTCTAACCGTAACTATGATAACCCCAACATGTATCTAACCCAATTAGGATAACCCCAAGCTAGTTCTAAACCTAAATTAATCCTATTTTTACTATCAGGCAATGAAATTAGAAGGAGGCAGAGTAAAAACATCAACATAATTTCACTATTTAATTTACTTTCACGAAAACAGGTGGGCATTAAAAGTGTAGGTTTTCACATTATCAATACACAAAATCTTATTTCTATAACTTTTGGAACTTAATGACTTTATTTGCTGTTTTTTAGTCCTTTGAAGCAGTCAAGACCAGCTTTGTGATATCCAAAAAGTACATAAAGCGCTATAAAAAGACCTTGTTGCTTTTGTATTTGAGCTAGTAAAGCTTCACATCTGAATGTTGTGCTTTGTTCACGTTCTTGTATTTCACGGTGTTTAGTACCATAATGGGGAATTAAATTGTAAACTTTAACCGGCTTTACTTCTGACTTCAGTAAATAAATAGACGCGCATGTCTTGTTAAGAAATTGCAGTTTCTATCTATTGCACTCACAGTTCTGTTCGCGAACACATTACGGTGAAGCTGGATACACTCGCACACACCTAAATCATAAACTGAGAAGGAAATTAAAAAACCCCAGTCCACCCCCATAAAAGAAGAAAATAAATAAATTAATTACTTAATTTGAGTTCACATACACTGACACATTCCCAAAACAACACATGGCTCCTACACAACAGATTAAAATCTATTTTTTTTTAAATAATTCTTTTTAAAACTCAGAAATGGCTTTAACACAGCTAACACTGAAACATAAAATGTCTTCTTTCACTTATTTGGATTTTATTGATACACAGCTAAGATCACTTTCACTTTAATCAAGATGTGTCTGATTTTGAAATATGTTTATGAAACGTTATGCTTTAGCAGAATATGACTTATAACTTCCCATTTCTCACAATACAGTGAAATATACAAACACATTTTTAACACAGATGTCACTTATAAAGACTTGCATCAGCATTGTTCAGCACAGACAAATCCAAACACTGCTTTACACATTTTTTTATGTATTTATTTGTTTCATGTATTCATTGTTTATGTATTTATTTAGTTATTTACTCATTCATGACCCTAACACCCACTTTAACAAAACATCTATGGCTCTAGCAGTCCAGGTGACACATCCAGCAGGCCAGCTGTAGCCTAGTGGTTAAGGTACTAGGCCAGTGACCAGAGGGTCACTGGTTCAAGCCCGACCACTGCTAGGTTATCACTGTTGGGCCCTTGAGCAAGGCTCTTAACCCTCAATTGCTCAGACTGTATACTGTAATGTAAGTCGCTGTGGATAAAGGTGTATGCTGAAAATGTAAATATCCACCTATTTTACTTTTTTTTTAAACTCTCTCTCTCTCTCTCTCTCTCTCAGTTTAATTCAATTGAATTTGCTTTATTGACATGACAGATTTCTATATTTGTATTGTCAAAGCATACATATAGTATATATAAATATTTACAAAAAAAAAAAACAGGTGTATATATATAAAAAAAAATGGTAAGAAAATATTCATTATGTAATTAGACAATTATTCACACACAAAAAAAGAAAATATTACTTTGTGTGTGTGTGGTGGGTGTGTGTGATGTGTGTGTGATGTGTGTGTGATGTGTGTGTGATGTGTGTTTGGTGGGTTTGTGATGTGTGTGTGTGTGTGTGTGTGCGTGTGTGCGTGCGTGTGCGGCGGATGGGTGGGGGTATTATCTGGTGTTTCACTCACTGTCCCGGAGTGTGTGACACTCATGTACATATTTGGCTGCAGTGGAGGCTGATGGTCCCTCTCCTAATATAGTGGCCAGTTTCTGGCTGTCTGTCGGCGATCTGAAGCCGCTCACCTCTCTTTCTAACTGATTATAATATTTGTTTCTGATTGTTGTGTATTTTGGGCAGTTTAGAAGCAAGTGCACCTCTGTCTCAACCTCACCTGTCCTGCAGTGACCACACAGTCTCTCCTCTCTGGGGATCCAGGGCTTTTTTAACCTGCCTCTCTCGATGGCCAGGCTGTGGTCACTCAGTCTGTATTTGGTGAGAATGTGTCTCTGCTTTGTATCTCGGACAGTAAGGAGATACGTGGCCAGGTTGAATTCATGTTTTAGGGTCAGATAGCAGTTTAGTCTATTTTGGGATTTGGTTGTCCAATGTTCCAGATAAGTGTTTTTGAGGTGTTTGATAATTTGGGTGATCCTGATTGGTGTTTGGGAAGCAGTGCTGGTCAGAGAGTTAGGGTTGTTAGGGGTCAGTGTGTTGGTCAGTCTCTGGACTAGCTGACACAGGGGACTCTTTTCAGGGTAGAGCTCTTGGGATTGGAGTGCCTGAAACTGCAGGCTTGTTGTGGGACTGGATTTTAGGTGCATCCAGAATTTAAGGGCTCTTTTATCAATATTAATAATTAATGGGTATCGACCTAATTCATCCCTGCATGCATTGGTTGGGTTTTTTTTTTTGTACATGTAAAATCATTCTGCAGAATTCTGCATGCAGGACTTCAGTGGGATGCTTGTCCCATCTAGTATAGTCATGATGACTGAGTGGACCCCATACTTCACTACCGTATAGCGCAATGGGCAGGATTATACTGTCAAAGATCTTTAACCAGATTCCAATTGGGATGTCAATCTTAATGAATTAGTTTTTAATTGAATAGAGGGCTCTGCAGGCTTTCTCTTTCAGTGCTTCCACTGCCAGACCGAAGCCTCCTGAGGTGCTGATTTTGAGCCCCAGGTAATCATAAGAAAGGGTGTGATCTAGGGCGGTGTCTCCTAGATTGAAAGTGTACCTGCTCTCCTAAGATCTGGCTTTCTTTTGGAAGATCATGATTTTAGATTTATCAGGATTTACTGTCAGGGCCCAGGTCTGACAGAACTTCTCTAGCAGATCCAGCACACTCTCTCACACACACACACACACACACACACACACTCACACATCTGCAAAAGCTAGCAACAAACATTGGTGTTGTCCATTTATATATTACACATTCCAACACAATTTTACCCTCATGTTCTCTTTACCCTACACCTCCTCCTACACTGCTGCAGGTGTTTTAGATCTTTGTTTTTATCATAACGTGACTCTAATGCTACTTTCACAAGCACTGAAAAGTTTCTAAAGCTATTTGTTTGTTTCAAATTCAATATTCACTACAACTGTACTGATTTGAACTAATATGAATTTTTTATTATAAACTGCTGTATTCTCCCACACCGTCTTTCTGTATTCCTAATATGTTTTTTTTTGGCTACATTGTCATGTCTCTAATGGCTTTTTGTCCCACCTAATTGTACAATATTAAAAAATGCGACAAACATGGCGATTATAGTAAATTGTAATAGGGTTTAAGGTTGCATAGGGTTTAGGGTTGTTTCTTTGTTTGTATTTCTTTCTTCTGGCACAACATGTTTAAAAAAATTTTTTTAACATTAAACATTAGTTACAGGAAAATATGTCATGTGGAATACATCACATCGATTGTGGACCGATTTACTGTGAGGATAAAACAGTGGAGGTTCTAAGTTACGCGCTTTACATGAGATCTACTCCGTGCAGCTGCGGTTACAGTGGGCGGTCGCTGCTTAACTCCGCCCCATTGTCTTCAACTAGGTCCGGTAGAGGGAAATAACAGGCTCCCTGTGAACGCTCGTCCTGCATTGACTCGCTTCATCTCGACGAGAGCAGTAACGATGTCCGGAAGAGGAAAAGGCGGCAAAGGTCTTGGAAAAGGAGGCGCTAAGCGTCACCGCAAAGTTCTCCGTGATAACATCCAGGGTATTACTAAACCCGCCATCCGCCGTTTGGCTCGCCGTGGCGGTGTGAAGCGTATTTCCGGCTTGATCTACGAGGAGACCCGCGGTGTGCTCAAGGTTTTCCTTGAGAACGTCATCCGTGATGCCGTCACCTACACCGAGCACGCCAAGAGAAAGACCGTCACCGCAATGGACGTGGTGTACGCTCTGAAACGCCAGGGACGCACCCTGTACGGATTCGGGGGTTAAACGTTCAGACCTCCACGCTAACACAACGGCTCTTTTAAGAGCCACCCATATTATCTACAAAAGAGAAAGTTCTCCTGCTTTATTATTAATATTGTTATTAATAGTAGTAATACGTTCACTGATGCGTGGATGTGCAAATCACTCGTTTAGCCCCAAAAGCATCATTCTAAGAAAAAATAACACATTCACTTATGTAGCCCTAAAAGCTTGGAATTATCATTAGTAGTTTTAGTATTACGTTTACTATCCGATCTCTCGTTTTAGCCTTCATACGGCGTGTTTGCATACTACCAATGTACAGCCATACTGTAGGTTACACTACAATCATTAACACGATCTTTGTGTAAGATACAGTAAAACATTGTGCCCGAATGCTTCGCTTAAAAAACTAAACAAACAAAAAAATGAAATTGTAATTGTAATGAAATTATATACAATTTAATAAAATGTAACAAAATATTGCTATTGATTATTTTATATTCGGTTTTAAAACATGTATCGACCTCAGATTAAGCGGGAACAGACAACAAAGAACAGATTCTATTGAATGGGGCAGAAGGGGGCGTGGAACGGTATGTTCTCTGTCCAATAGAAACCCAGGACGTTGGACCAATCAGAGTTACGTGTTCCAACTTGACTTACTCAGCATGCAGGGTTAATAAAGCGGGCGTGTAGAGCGTCTACATTCACTTGTAGTTTGCTCTAGAAGAAACAGCAACATCATGCCTGAACCAGCGAAGGCCGCGCCCAAGAAGGGCTCCAAGAAAACCGTCCCCAAGACCGCCGGCAAAGGAGGCAAGAAGCGCAGAAAGTCCAGGAAGGAGAGCTACGCTATCTACGTGTACAAGGTCCTGAAACAGGTCCACCCTGATACCGGGATCTCCTCCAAGGCTATGGGCATCATGAACTCCTTCGTCAACGACATTTTCGAGCGTATCGCTGGTGAGTCCTCTCGTCTGGCTCACTACAACAAGCGCTCCACCATTACCTCCAGGGAGATCCAGACCGCCGTGCGCCTGCTGCTTCCCGGTGAGCTGGCCAAGCACGCGGTGTCCGAGGGTACCAAGGCCGTCACCAAGTACACCAGCTCCAAGTAAAGCGTCTTAGTCGCTCTGGCAAACCAACGGTTCTTTTAAGAGCCACCCATCTTATCAAGTTAAGAGAATTTTCCTCTTTTTAAATATTATATCTGAATATATTATACCCACTTTATCTAGATAGCTTCCCGTGTTTATAATACCGGATTCTTTACCTTCTTTTATATATTTATTAATATATTACATTTTTTGGGCCCTGACTTGCTACTTTGTGGTGAGTTTAGAATAACACGCATAATCAAATTTCACTGTACTCTTAAATTTTTTTTTTTTTAATTCAGCTGTAGAGAGAGTTGCGACACTCCTTGATCTCGCAGCCTCGCGGTCACGTGGTTCATGTGCCCCTCCAATAGTTCCAGATAGAGCCGCGCTGTCATGTTCTCATATGGGACAGGCAGCAGTGAATGAAATATTAAACACTAAATAATAAACATTTGTACAATTTCAGGGTATTTTCAACTGCGCTTACATTTACTGCATCTGCTTTAATGTCAATTTGGTGTATGAAGTGGAAGATTGATGTTAATAGGTCGTTCTTGTTAACACAGTACATTATATTAGCACACAATACATAATGTGGTGATATTAAGTAGTAGAGACAATATACAGTACAGAGATTAAAGAGGTTTTAGTAGTTTAGCATAATAGTTGTTCTTTGCATAAACTATAATCTCCCTTCACTTTCCTGAGGATTCATAATAATGTGGCGTCCGCCACTGTGGATTGGGGGGGGCGGAGCGAGCGTTACCCAGAGACACTTGCGGCCGCGGTGTTAATAACTGTTAGTTCTTTGTTGTACATGTTTATTGGGTTTGTTTATGTTGTTTGGTGTTGTGTTTAATGATGTTAGTTTGTGAATTGTGTATTTGTTTAATTACATATTGAATCTAAAAACCTACCGTAACCGTGTAGCGCGGTGATAGAGATAACATGGCTACAATAGCCGAAAACAATTTTAAGTGCTGACGCGTGTCTCAAATCGTGTAACTAATAAAGAGATGATCCTGTTGATAAACACTCTATCGTACCAGAAACATTACAGTGTAATGAAAATTGAATATCATGAAAGTGAAATAGCATTAATTCATGTTTTATTTCATGGGTAATTAATAATCGTTTCCTACATGTAATACATGAATGAATTTATTATGAATATGCAACGGGTGATCACTAAGGACTGAGCGTATATACATGTATATATGTGTACTTTAGTATATTCATACACATGCGTATGTATGCTAATGTACATATAGTTATGGCTATATTGGCCCAATCCAATGTGTATGGCAAGCCGTTTTAGCTTTTAATCCTCCTTTTCTTGATATCAGGAATACAATTTCTGATATCAAGAATTTAATTCTTACTAGTTAAAAATTTAATTTTTGATATCAAGAATTCAATTCTTGATATCAAAAAATACAATTCTTGATATCAAGAATTACATTTTTGATATCAGGAATTGAATTTTTGATATCAAGAATTGAATTACTACATGTTCTAATGATAATGAGTTGATTTGCATGTGGATTTAAAGGCGGAGCTAACTTGGGTTGTGCTTTTCTTAAAGAGACATCATGAACCACATGTACTGCAAGCCATTGTAAACAAAATAGTAAAGGTTGTACAGATTTTGCAGCATAGTCGAGCATTTACATTAAAAAATAAACATGTTTAAAAACTGCAGACTGAAAACACATCTAACCCTTAAATCTATACTCTATCACGTAATCTACATATCAGTATTTGTTTCACTCTGTTCCTTTTCTTGACTATCGTGTCAATAAACAGAATGGACGGTTAAAGCTTTGTACTAGCTTATTTTATATTTATTAAATGTACAACAGTAACGAACTTTAACCATCACGTGTAAACACACAAAACCCCGCATACATAAGTGTGTGCGTCGCTCTAACTGTTACGCACTGAAACATAAAACCGTCATACGTTCCATACATAAACACATACTGTTACAGTATTAAACCACATTTCTTTTTTAACGCAGACGTCTTAATAAAGTATGTAATGACGTGTATGAAAGCTGTAAAATGTAACATCACTTTATTATTGCAACTCTGACACATCTACACTTTACAAAGTCAACTACACTAATGAACAACTTTCTAATGGAGTTTCTCTGGACCAACTTACAATGTTCAACAGTCCAGTAGATGGCATTTGGAAACCAGAGACTGAACGGTCTACTAAATAAATACACATTTATTTGATTTCTCTATTGATGATGATTATTTTAGGGGAAAAAACAGATCTAAATAGATTTTTCAATAATTACATTTGATTTCCAATCACTTGCAATGTCTCCTTAAGTCAAAGCTTCTGATTCTCAGTGTTTCACATGACAGTGATTTATATACAGTGTAAGAGACGAAAATCACTGTCAGATGTGTGTAATGCCAGGTCTATGGTCAGTGTAATGGGAGTATGGTTGCCAGACACCGATGTAAGTCGTCTTACAGATGGCAACAACAAATGCGCTACAATAACCAAAACTAAAAAATATTAGCTACTTTGGGACTAGCTAAACACTCTAAGCAAACATTAAAAAAATGTATTCAATTTAATATACTCAATTGTCATTTTATTTATCACTGTCATTTATCAAACTCACATTTCATTGCAGACTTGGCAACCCTGAATATTTGGAGACACTCCCACATGCAGTGACAATGAGCTAATATTGGATACATTTAAACAGACTCATTTGAATGCAATTTTAACTAGTAAAAATGTAATTCTTGATATCAAAAATGCAATTCTTGATATCAAAAAATACAATTCTTGATATCAAGAATTGAATTTTTGATATCAAGAATTGAATTCTAAGATGCCTGTAATTACCCCTAAAATAATATTTTATTATTGATATTGATACATTATTCTGAATAATAATTACTGATTCTTCTTCTTTTTTTCTTTTTTTTTGCATTAGTAGCGTTATATTTTAACCACCGCTGCAATTTACTGCAGTTTACTTCTCCCTCTTCTTTACTGGCATGTTTTTGTTCTGTAACTCTGTTTAGTGCGAAGTAAAACACAGCTACCAAGCAGGACTAGATCGAGTCCAGGGTGCTTAACTGTCATGTAGCAGAAATTGAAGAAAAAAAACATAAAAATTTAGAATAATAATGACATTCATTTCAGTTAAATCTACATATTTGTGCTGTAAGATCTACAGAACATCCCCGTGTCAGCTTTAAGTTCACATATACTGACACATTTCTAAAACAACACATGGCTCCAACATTCACATTCTACTGATCTTTCTAACACTCACAAAACAGATTCAAGTCTATTTTAGTTATTTATCTGATACATCTCTTTTATAAAGATGCACTTTTTAATGTTTAACTTAGAAATGTCTTTAACACAGCTGACACAGACACATACAGTGTCTTATTTCACTTATTTGGATTTTATTGATACACAGCTAAGATCACTTTCACTTTAACCAAGATGTGTCTGACTTTGAAATGTCATAATGCATATAAATGGAGCCGCTTAAACAAAACTTCAATCCTAACAATAATAACGAGACGATGTTTTAAGTGTATCCAGAGCGGTAGAGAGAACAGAGTGGTGACACTCCCGTAGGGAACCGTTGTAACGTTTTTTTTTTTTTTTTTACTGGAGTAATATTTTACCTTGGATATCTCTACTTTAACTCGACTACATTCTGTACCTTCTCCAGCACTTACATTAGACAAAATGAACTTGTGCATATTTATAATGAATTCATTAATGTATTACATGTAGGAATCAAGGTTATAATAGTTTTGGATTTTTCATTATAGTTTAGTTTTATTTCGTTTAATTTAATTTTCGTTTTCATTTAATTAGTTTTAATAAGTTTTTATAGTGGGTTTGCTAGTTCTTTTCAGTTTTTATTATTTTTTTTAA